>NW_007511100.1:0-247 GCF_000475195.1 Diaphorina citri
CTTGATTAATTCAAATGAATGAGGAGAATTGCTAAGTATCTGGTGTTATGTCATTTCTCCATAGATGGTCTCCAGGTCGATCTTCGTGATAGATGTATTGATAGATCTCCTATTGAGATTATTGCAGAGGGTTGTAAGTTATTACTTGTATCCAAGTGGTTTTCTTGTAACTCCAGTGTAATAGGAGTTTCCAATATGTTCAATATCTGGATTAGCGGATTGGATTCCTGCCCGGGGCTGATTTTAT
>NW_007511101.1:0-247 GCF_000475195.1 Diaphorina citri
ACCGTTCCCGAGATATTGTTAAATTACACCGAAAACCGCCAAAAAGCGGTAAAATGCCGCCAACCGTTGCACCGGTCTGGACCAAAATTTCGTGTCGCATCCTTGTCACATTTGACATCTACATACCAAATTTCAAGTCTCTAGCAGTCTAGCTTATACCGTTCCCGAAATATTGTTAAATTACACCGAAAACCGCCAAAAAGCGGTAAAATTCCGCCAAGCGTTGCACCGGTCTTAACCAAAAGTT
>NW_007511102.1:0-247 GCF_000475195.1 Diaphorina citri
TCTTCAGAAAAGGAGGATAAAAAAAAGTAATATTTGTGTCCAATTTTACGTCATTGATCATAACACCAGAAAATACTTTTAACAGAACAGAATAATTATTGCAATATAAAAAAATCTGGTGTGAACATCACACGACTTTCTATTACATTAAACTTCTCAACTGTAAGTCGTCGGACAGTTCTAAAAGTTTCACCATTAGATTCGGCGTGAAAAATCCCATGGGATCAACTATTCACATGCTTACTTG
>NW_007511103.1:0-247 GCF_000475195.1 Diaphorina citri
TACTTGTAATTCTTTGAGTTTAGCTTTTGTTCCCTCTTCTCTATGTTTAGAACCTGTGTTTCCCCTGTACTAAGCACAAACAATCAATCACTTTTTCGCCATGAATTTATGTTGAAACGGGCGAAATTTCCTCTCGTCCACATATTAGTACTTAACTTGAAAGTCTAAAGTCTCTCCCTGGTGAAAATGAAAATGGAGGCTTAACAAAACTTCTAGTCAAGCTGTAGCGAGGAGAGAGGGTTTGTAG
>NW_007511104.1:0-247 GCF_000475195.1 Diaphorina citri
GTGTGTTTTTGGCACTCACCACAGTTGTTTATTAACAGGAATCTGGATCATGTGGACCAAATACAGGGTCATCACGAAGCACAGCATCGCGTACAAGAGCCATCGCTTTACCCTACTCAACGTATCCTTGTGATGAAGGAGTATATTGCCTGCTACCGTACCCAGGAATACGTGGTACACTGAGGATAAAGAACCTGGAACAGGATCAAATGAATTACATGTAGATTTCATTTGGACGGAATCAAGT
>NW_007511105.1:0-247 GCF_000475195.1 Diaphorina citri
CATTTGAACAATGATCTACCTTCCCATTTCGTTCAATTTTACGGTTGCCATGGCAACGCAGTAACAGCTGTTCAGTCCCCCCGGCCGCTGCGATCCTCTTCAGTTCCCAAGTCCACTTTTTCCCTGTCAATTATTAATTCCTTCCATCAGTGTTTCTTCCATCTGCAAGTATGACGTCTACCTCTACTTCCTATTCTACCGTTACCGCAGCTCCACCTTCTACCTCTGCTGTGAAAACTGACAATGT
>NW_007511106.1:0-247 GCF_000475195.1 Diaphorina citri
AAAAAACATATACAGGGTGATTCAATTGTTATGCGTGGCGGTTTTTAACAGGTGGTAGAAGGATAAACAATAATAATTTGTAGGTAATTACAGTAACAAGTAACATGTACAATGTACATTGTACATAAACAAAAATAAGAAAAAAAATCGAGTTGCCAAAAATCAGCAATACAAACCTGGTCGCGAGCTGATGAGGCCGGAAGCGAAAGCGTTGCTATGGAAACGGGTGCTCGCGTTGGAGAAGCTG
>NW_007511107.1:0-247 GCF_000475195.1 Diaphorina citri
GGCGACTGTAGTGTAGATACATCTTTACTAAATTCTAAATTTATGTCTTCATCATTACTAGGTACCCTTAAACCTTAGGTACTTATGTATACTAGGTAAGTTGTCTTTACTCAGGTTGTCCAATTGTCTATTATAACCAGAGAAGTTCAGAATATGGCACTTATTTTTCGAAAATATGGCACTAAAAACCATTGCAATATGGCAGTTATTTTGGGAAAATATCGCATTTATTTTTTCAAAACATGAC
>NW_007511108.1:0-247 GCF_000475195.1 Diaphorina citri
TTTTTACAAAATAATGAATCATAAGGTATACTTACCCGAACTGTTGGAAAATATTGCTTTCCGTATTAATTTCAAAAATACGAGAAATCAAGATATGTTTTGCCTAAAATCTACACATACAAATTTTATGAAATTTTCTCCCTTATTTCGCATGATTGACATGTACAACACTATTGCCAAAGACTTCCACCAAATAGACATTTTTCACCTTACACTCCAGCAATACAAAGAAAAAATATTTACAGCC
>NW_007511109.1:0-247 GCF_000475195.1 Diaphorina citri
GCATTTTGCAATTGTTTGGATGATTTTATGTCTGATATTAATTTAAAAATAGAATCCCCTATTGATGATGCTTTCTTCACATCTACTAAACTTACCACAAATTTCCCTTTGGACAAAACTCGAGACAAAAGCTCTACGGTTTACCTTGATAGTGTATGAATTGTCTTACCTGAAACAAGCTGGGTCCGTCCCTCCGGGAATTTTTTAGCCCGTAGTTTATTCGATCGTGGTTAAAGAATACCTATGT
>NW_007511110.1:0-247 GCF_000475195.1 Diaphorina citri
ACCCCGCCGGGAATCGAACCCGGGTCTCCCGCGTGCAAGGCGAGCGCAGTGACCACTACGCCATGGGAGCTGACTCAAGAAAACAATATATTATGTGCCACTTATTGGTAATAATGTGAGGACAATTGAGGAGCTATTTTAATCGAGTAGCGACCAGTCGCGGCATTACCAATGAAAAAAAAAAAGATTATAGAAATATGGAAATTAATTGCAAAGGGGGTACTTGTAATGCTGTTGCTGGCACCCT
>NW_007511111.1:0-247 GCF_000475195.1 Diaphorina citri
TAATAATAATAATAATAATAATAATATAAACAGAAGTCAGAGGTTTCTATTTCCTTTCTGCTGGACAAGTTACAAACAAGTAGCAGGTTAAGGCTTTGGTAAGGTATTTATGCTATTGGTTAAAATTCAAGTAAGGTAAGTAAGATGACTAAAACTACTTAATGATTTTCAAACTACTTCTGAATGGCTACCTATTATCACGTGATGATTAATTTATTAATTATGCAATCAAAACAACTTCAGGTTC
>NW_007511112.1:0-247 GCF_000475195.1 Diaphorina citri
AGAGAAAGCATCTGAATCATGAGGAAGAGAGAATTTTCGGTGGAAAGAGCGATGAACTTCTTGGTTTAGGACCCAGGGCTGGAACTATCAGTCAGGGTTGAAATTATCAGTCAGGGCTGGAGCTGAAACCAAGCTGTTAGAAAGGCCTCTCATCCTCCGATTGTCTGATCGAAGTATTGTGTCTCTTCTCGCCCATCTGATGAGAGGCATACTACGGGATGGGCATGCTACGACACAGGCCACATGC
>NW_007511113.1:0-247 GCF_000475195.1 Diaphorina citri
CCTCTCTGGCCTCTAGTCAACTTGAAAATTTAGAGATCTAATTTTTATCTAAGTTTTACGACTGGCTATGGCGTAGAGAAAATTTATTTTATTCTACAATTTGATGGAAGGCATTTGACGTTTTAACAAATGTTTTTATTTTTATGTTGGTACGTTGGTAGGTCTACTTATTATTTTGCTTCTTCTCATAAGTGATTAATTTATTGCTGATTTAGTTTTTCGTTTTATGACTATGTTCCTTGACACC
>NW_007511114.1:0-247 GCF_000475195.1 Diaphorina citri
TAGCATTCTTCATACCATCACTACATACGATGAGGAACTTGGCACACTTCCTAGCTATACTACGACCACCTGGAACACGACAAGAATCGAGATGATTATAATAGATCAGTTGCGCTTACTTGGGTGATGTTTCAAAGTCATAGAGGAGGAAAAATGAGGACAAACGGATTTTTTCTTTTTCTTCTACGACTTCTAGATACCGAGATAAATCGATTTAAAAAGTACCGGTAAATCGTGAACTTTGACG
>NW_007511115.1:0-247 GCF_000475195.1 Diaphorina citri
TCTGAGCAGTTTAAAATCTGGTTCTTCTCTGATATCCCCGGAGGAATTCAATGTCTAATAGCATGAAATCAAAAGTTACACGGTTGTAGCTTCATATATTTCGACAAAAGTTCAGGGTACCAATATTGAATGAATTGCAAGAAAAAGAGAAACACTTTATCTCTAAATCATAGTTAACATTTACTTTAATTCCCAATTGCACCCATCAGGGAACCAGGACAAAATAGTGTTAACCTAAGAGCACCAG
>NW_007511116.1:0-247 GCF_000475195.1 Diaphorina citri
AAAAAAAAAAAAAGAGGAAGATAGGTACCTACCTATGTGGAAGAAGAGGTTAATGTTCACACAAATTTCAAGTCCATTTTAAGTAGGTGTCCGTACTTCTAAGGTAGATTCGTACAAGTTTAACCCAACTTTTAGGGCTGTTTGGCCCTACATCTGAGCTTCAGTGGGCTTTTTGTCTACGCGGGTACTTAAAAGGTAAGTACTTTTAAATAAATATGTAATTAATTGACTTTCCCTTTTTGTTCTC
>NW_007511117.1:0-247 GCF_000475195.1 Diaphorina citri
GCTATCGCCGTTCGCAATGGAAAACAATTTTGAGTAACACAGAGACTATAAACCTAGCCCCTAAGCCATCTATTGAGATGTTAGGGTGATTGGAACCATGTGAATGTACATACTTATAAGTAAGATTGGATCACCAAAATTTGGTGCGTTCAGGTAAATCTAAAACCTGTTAGATGTGAGACCTCGGTATTAATTTGAATAAAATGTGGTCCTTAGTTCCCTAGTGAGATGGGTGGGATCAAGATTA
>NW_007511118.1:0-247 GCF_000475195.1 Diaphorina citri
TTTTTAAGGAAAATAACCCTTTCTACAGGAAAATCCAACTTTTCACAAGAAAATGTCCCTCAATACAGAGCTACATGCTAAGCCATAATATCTCCATACAGAGTGTTCTAAGCTGAGCCACATTTCCGGGACAAAGAAAATTTCCCTTTTTAAAAGAAAATCTCCCTTAATAGAGGGAAATCTCTCTTAATACAGGGCTAAAATCTCCCTTCATCTACATTCTAACTCAGTATCTCCAAAAAGCGTG
>NW_007511119.1:0-247 GCF_000475195.1 Diaphorina citri
TTTGCAGACAAAAAAAAGTTTATTAGAGGAAATTGTAACTGTTAAGGTCTTATCGTTCCGAAAGTGAAGAGTCAGCCGTTCCAAGCTAACTAGGCTGGCATCTCGAAATGAACCTCTTAAATGTTCACAATTTTTTATCTTGCTACTGAGGCTCAAACCCTTGGTCTCCGAGTCACAAGTTCAACGTATTATCTCTGATCTACTGAGGCTGGGCCAGCTGTTATTCCTATCCAAACACATCTTCATC
>NW_007511120.1:0-247 GCF_000475195.1 Diaphorina citri
AAGTAGGGGAAGTGGAATGAAAAACACGCGTCGGGTTCGCATCGCACCCACGTCGGAATGAAAAACAGACCTTAGGTATACCTACCTAGTCTGTGACCGAATTTTTTTCCTGTAACCTGTTGAATTTCATTATTATCTTCTTAATTAAAGTTCAGAAAAGTGTAAGATATCTAGAAATAGGTAGATATGTCGAGTTCTAGCAGTTTTTCATTGAGTTCTGCTAGTAGCAGTAGTAGTGAAGAAAGTG
>NW_007511121.1:0-247 GCF_000475195.1 Diaphorina citri
AACAAGACTGGAGAGACTAGAGGTGCATGTAATGGGTTCCATTATGTCGTTGTGTGTTGTGAAGGACTCTGAGAAGGGTGGAGAGTGAAGGGTTCTATGAGGGGTAAAGGGCTCTATGAAGGGTAAAGGGATCTATGAAGGGTAAAGGGATCTATGAAGGGTTCTGAGGAGGGAGGAAGGCTCTATGAAGAGGACTGGCTGTGGCTCTATGAAGGGTAAAGGGATCTATGAAGGGTTCTGAGGAGGG
>NW_007511122.1:0-247 GCF_000475195.1 Diaphorina citri
AGTACTATTGGTACCTACCTAAAAAAAAAAAAAAAAAAAAAAACTGCTGTATTAATTCAAATATTTATTTTCAAGCAAAGAATTGCTTTTAAAAAAAGTATCACCTTATAACTTAATATAATAAAATATGTAACTTATAATATGACGAGAAAAAAATAATTTAGAGGTAATAACTATACCTTATCCATTTGAATATGGCAGCAAGGAGTCATCGACCCAAAATGAAAGAACCAATCAGAATGCGAGA
>NW_007511123.1:0-247 GCF_000475195.1 Diaphorina citri
TAAGCATACTTGTCACAGTCTGGCTGAGGGACTATAAACTTCAAACTCCAGGGTATTTCCCTATTTTTTATTGAAGTACAATAAAATCAGCTCAAAAAATGGCCAGATCCAAACATCTGATAAAGTTAATCCCAAGGAAAATCCGAACATCTAAAAGGGTGACAAGAAAATCCTAAGAAAGAGAGAGAGAGAGAGAGAGAGAGAGAGAGAGAGAGAGAGAGAGAGAGAGAGAGAGAGAGGGGGGGAG
>NW_007511124.1:0-247 GCF_000475195.1 Diaphorina citri
CTTCCTTCTCTCTTCGATTTCGGGACGATAAGACCATAGCAGTTACAGTTCCCTCTGTCAAACCTCTTAAAAAAAATGGTTTTTGACTAAACGAAGAGAGTAGTGAGTTCGAAGTTATAACTCGACAATTTTTGGCTTTGGTTAAACCTAATTTGTTTGTCTGATTGTTTACTTCGCCATAACGTAACTCGATCAGTTTGTCCCATTTTGATGATATTTGGCAAGAACGTTTAGTTTAATATTCACA
>NW_007511125.1:0-247 GCF_000475195.1 Diaphorina citri
TTGTTCGCGGTATCCGCGTTTTGTTCGCGGTATCCGCGTTTTGTTCGCGGTATCCGCGTTTTGTTCGCGGTATCCGCGGTTTCTTCGCGATATTCGCACTTATGGGTTCGATCTCAGGCAAACGCAGATTTTTTTCAGCTCTTTTTTTACCGCAAATAATTGATGAAATCAAAATTTTCGCCTGCGGCCGATCCTAAAAATTTTAGTTTCTATAGATTGTATAGCTCACAATTTTTGCCTGCGGCGC
>NW_007511126.1:0-247 GCF_000475195.1 Diaphorina citri
TTTTTCTCACTCTCCCTCCCTTTCTCTCTCTATCCATCTCATCCCTCTCCCTCTCTCTCTCTCTATCTCTCTCTCTCTCTCTGTCCGATCATATTCCCTTGTTTTTCTAATTCTCAATTTTAGCTCTCTCCCATCATCCTATTCTCATAATAAGAGAGAGAGAGAGGAAGAGAGAGACAGAGACAGAGAGAGAGACAGAGACAGAGAGAGAGACAGAGAGAGAGAGAGAGAGAGAGAGAGAGAGAGA
>NW_007511127.1:0-247 GCF_000475195.1 Diaphorina citri
TGTACCGTGAGGAGATAAAAGTAATTCATGACTGCTGGAAGCCGCAGGTAAAACTATAACTTGAGCTTCACCAACTCCGGATATTTCTTCTTTGGGCATTGCAGCTTCTGGTTTTGAAATTGGTTGAGATTTTGTTTTGATCTCTTCGTCTTCTTCCATCATAGGTTTATACATATCAAGTAAACTGTTGTGAGCAAATGATTCTAGAGGTGAGTGTCTGAGCATCTTGTCATCTAAATCTGTTTCA
>NW_007511128.1:0-247 GCF_000475195.1 Diaphorina citri
CTTATCCTAGGATTCCTAGATGCATTAGCACATTACGCCATCGATAGCCATATTGAGGATTATAAAAATGAATGCCAAGTTTACACTGGTAGGTTTCTCCAGGATTGAAGTAATACTTCGCCTAAGCTAAGCATGCACCTATATTGCTACACGTGGTCTTTTATCCTTATGTCATCAAATAGAATAGACTTAACCCTGTTTATTCATCTCCAGTAGGATTTACTAGTACATGAAGTCCCTTTAACCT
>NW_007511129.1:0-247 GCF_000475195.1 Diaphorina citri
TGTTTTACCTAGCAATAGTATTACCCCTGTAAATGACCAGAATAATTTAGTACCTACTAATAATAGTAATAGTCCTGTGTTACCTAGCAATAGTATTACCCCTGTAAAGCCTAGTATTGGAAATGATTTGTTGTCAATGCCTAACACTAGTAATAATTTAATTAATCCTGATAGTCCTTGTTCAGATGACAGTTATTGTAGTCTTACAAATGAAACATTATCTTCTCCTCAAATAGAAAGGTTTTCT
>NW_007511130.1:0-247 GCF_000475195.1 Diaphorina citri
GGACAACGCTGTATTCTGGCCGAGTGTAGGCGAGAGACATCGTACTGTGAGTGAAGAAACTGACATGCCACTACTATCGTCTCCACCTAACTCTGCGTATAAACTGAGTCTCGCTCAGATGTTGGGTGAGTTTAACGTAACGCGCTTGCTTGCCATGCAGAAGGTCCCAGGTTCGAATCCCACCATCGACAAAAATTTGCACTCGTTTTTCGATTGCAAATATTTCAACGGGTTACTTTCTGGTGTT
>NW_007511131.1:0-247 GCF_000475195.1 Diaphorina citri
CGGATACCGCGAGCCAACCGCGGATACCGCGAGCCAACCGCGAGCAAACCGCGAATAAGTGACTTATCACAGAAGAATCGATGAGGACCTTCCACTTATGAAAACGAAGGGGAAATGAGTAAATTAAGTCCAAAAAACTTCAAACCTATGGTCAAAATGTAGGAGAATACTCCCCTCAACCCCCTACATTTCCCCTGACCCCTACATGGTTTTTGGTAGTAGGGGGTCAAGGGGAGGTTTCTTCAGA
>NW_007511132.1:0-247 GCF_000475195.1 Diaphorina citri
CAGGGTGGAGAAATCATTTCAAATGTTTTCCATGCGTTGCAATGGCCGTTTCGCCCGTAAAGGACAGTCGGTCGAAAAACAAAGAGGACCATCAGTATAGAGCTCTGAGAAATTCAAAATTCAAAGCCATCCAAAACGGAGCAGGGGTCGGTCAACCTTTTTTGGGCCAATTTTAGAGCAAAACCCCTTGTCCAGTAAAGCTTGCGCGTACAACCCTCCTTAGTTCTAAATCTCGGATCGTTTTTCT
>NW_007511133.1:0-247 GCF_000475195.1 Diaphorina citri
TTGTACCCTACAGTTTACATAATCATTTTCCGCCATTTTGTTTTATTTTTGCATGAGAGAGTGTAAAATATTATACTTGTAGGTACATGAATTTTTCCGATGCATGTTACATAAGTAAATTTGATATTTTAGGTACTTTCTATTGCAGAGATTCTGTAAAGGGATTTTTCTTATTATGTATTTTTCCAATTAATCTCGAAAACGGTTCAAGATATTAGTTGCCCCTTCAAATTTTGTTCTGTAGGTA
>NW_007511134.1:0-247 GCF_000475195.1 Diaphorina citri
CTTTCTAGTTTCTAGCGAAACTTCTTTAAATTGGAGCAAGGAAAACGATTTCAAATGCGCTTTAAAAGTCACAAAAAAGGGAATTTTAGTTGAGAGAAAAAGTCGTTCCTGAACTACGGCAATAAGCTACTGGAAGAAAGAACAGACAAAAAAAACCCGTAGCCCTTAGAAACCCAGAAAACCGACAAAAGCTGACATAAATCAAGTTCATTTCAAAATTATGTTAATGCTCGAATGAAAAACCAAT
>NW_007511135.1:0-247 GCF_000475195.1 Diaphorina citri
TAGAGCAGGAAAAATGAGGACCAACGGAATTTTTCTTTTTCTTCTACGACTTCTAGATCCCGAGATAAATCGATTAAATTTTTTTGTAATTTTGTAATTTGTAATGATACTTTATTTTATTTATTTGTAATAACAATTTTACAATACATGTTAAATAATCCACAGTTTGATGCCGGTAAATCGTGAACTTTGACGTCACGGCATACGCTCCCGTAGGCGATGACGTCACATCAAATGTCCCGAGCAA
>NW_007511136.1:0-247 GCF_000475195.1 Diaphorina citri
GGTACTGATTTTCTCTAATCACGATCGAATAAACTACGGGCTAAAAAATTCCCGGAGGGACGGGCCCAGCTTGTTTCAATACGTTTGATAGATGGAGCTCTAACAACGGATGTTCTTGTTTACCGAACTTCAAATATTCATGAAAGACCCAAATCATTCACCACCATTCTATTTATCATCCAGGTACCTAGCTACAGGTAAACATATTTCTAATAAATTTCTATGGATTACCAAGAATTCAACACTC
>NW_007511137.1:0-247 GCF_000475195.1 Diaphorina citri
ATTCAATTTCTTACCGTGCTTTGCTGCTGAAGGGGAAAACTCGCGAACTAGACTTGAATCACCAACTTTTGGCTCTTAAGTTCACTGGGTTAACAACTGAGCTACACCAGGTTGGTATTTTAGTTTGGATACAGCGTAGATTAGTAGATGCTTAACCCATCCTTTAGGACTGTTTGGCCCTACACCTAAGCCTCGTCCTTTAGGGCTGTGTGCCCCCATCCTCTAGGGCTGTTTTTCCCTACACCTA
>NW_007511138.1:0-247 GCF_000475195.1 Diaphorina citri
GAAATCTCTTATCTACCACCTGAGCGTTCTCTACTACCTATGTAAAAAAATCCTCTTATGTGGTCAAATAAAAAAAAATCCATGCCTCGGCCGGGATCGAACCCGCGCCCTCCTGTTCACCAGGCGAGCGCCTCCTCAGCGCATCTACCTTGTAAGCGGTAGATCGCGGGTTCAATTCCCGCCCGGGGTGGATTTTATCCTGAACAGACAAGGTTCGTTCTCGGAACGGCTGCCTTTCTCCTATCCT
>NW_007511139.1:0-247 GCF_000475195.1 Diaphorina citri
TCTTGCCCGAGTGAATATTTTGAACTCTTGTTACCTATTTCATTTTGTCCCGTGTCGGTACCTGGCCGTACCTTTTCGTGTATTTTACCTTTGTGGTGTCATTTTCGGCATTTGTAACCTTTGTTTTTTGTGACCTTTGTCTTGCCTTTTGTACGACCGCGGCTTCTCCGTGCGTCCTAAAAGTACCTACTTCTCACCTGTGTTGTACGATTTACCAGTATAGTGTGTGCCTATTTACCAATCTTGT
>NW_007511140.1:0-247 GCF_000475195.1 Diaphorina citri
TACGAAGTAACTTATTGTAGCAGATTACAGGTGGAGGATCGTCTTGAAGCACTTGTCGCTAGTACCTAACTTATACCTACATATATGTGGTCTCTTATCCTGTCCTATTTTATTTGGTTACCATTCCTACACTGCTACAAGTATTTATCTGCACATGTATTTATGTGCTCGTAGAAATGCACATAACTACTTCCTCATAGTGAATTTAAAAATAGCAAATTCAAAATACTTACTGTGAATCTTCGGT
>NW_007511141.1:0-247 GCF_000475195.1 Diaphorina citri
GGGCCTGTTAAGCCTATACAAATCATATTGAACTTAACAGGCTGTTAGCTTAAAAGGCCTTCTGGCTGAAAATATTGGTGAAATTAACACTAAATCAGTCTTAACGATACGCCCTTGAAGTGTGTCGCAAGATGTTCGTAACACCCTGTATAGCAAGGTGTAAAGAGCTAAGAGCAAAAGCTGGCGTGCATTTTGAATAATGCGAGAGTCTGCATTTGAAACTTTGCCTTTTTATCCTGTATACATG
>NW_007511142.1:0-247 GCF_000475195.1 Diaphorina citri
AAATTTCATGACCCCGCCGGGAATCGAACCCGGGTCTCCCGCGTGCAAGGCGAGCGCAGTGATCACTACGCCATGGGACCTGAACAATATCTGTAAGTTAGGTAGGTAATTTCGTTCAGGACAGCTACACTACCATCACGTTACGTCACGTCACGTGATGTGGTCATAGTGTGTTTCTACCCGGCCGGATCGCCAGAAGCCCTGAGCTCTTTTTTTTTTAATTTCTTTAAATTTTGTTTGGTTGCAT
>NW_007511143.1:0-247 GCF_000475195.1 Diaphorina citri
AAAACAGGTTGAGTGGAAGAGAGATCTTTTGATTGATTCCCGGTGGATTCGAAGATTTTTTCAAGTTCTCAGCTTCAAATTAGGGGTTTTTATTTATTTTCCATGTCCGCAAATGTCAAAGCGGAATCTCTTGGGTGGAATCAAAACAGTACCATAATAAAATAAAGCCTTTCTTAAACGTGATTTTTCCTAATTAATGTTTCTTTACAAGATATTATAAATCACTCACTCTCAGTTCGTTGGGCCT
>NW_007511144.1:0-247 GCF_000475195.1 Diaphorina citri
ATACTTCACCAAGTGAAAGTTGCAGCAGAATCTACGTTCCAAACTAGCAGCAACTACCTTGACGTGTGTTTCTCTTATGGTATTCTCAATGTCCTTACAATCGTTCAATCCTCTCGCTTTGCAGGCTTACTTCCACAGCGAAGTGTGTTACGTTAATTCTGTTTATTACGCACCAGATTCGGAATGAGTTGGATTCTTTCATTGAGATAATAAGGCACATGAATACTTCACGCCTTACTGAGTCATT
>NW_007511145.1:0-247 GCF_000475195.1 Diaphorina citri
GATGAGTTCTCGTTCATCATTTAAAAATGATTGTAGAAACAAAAACATTGACGGAAATCACTGAACTTGAGAGGAGTAGGTACAAGGTGCCGAGTCTCTCGGGTAATCAATCGGTCCAAGTACCTGAGGTCTCAAGGCTCAGGGTTAAGTAGCATCCATGAGCTAGTTGAACGGTTGAATATAAGAATGGCCTAGTACCTCCCTCTTCTGAGTGATCAGTAGGTCCAAGTACCTGAGGACTCAGGGC
>NW_007511146.1:0-247 GCF_000475195.1 Diaphorina citri
TTTTAACCGTGAGTAATTTTCTTTATTGTTTCAGGTAAGCTCAATAATAGATTCAACCCATTTGAAGGATGTATCCTCAGTCCCGTTCGTAAGTAAAGGCGACTGTACTCAAAAGAGGCAGACGTTGTAAAGCTTCCTTTAGCAAAGTTGGACTTTTGAATTTCTCTCGCCAGTCAGATTACGTTATAAGAGCTTAATATCGACACAAGCTGAAGCTATAGTTGCTATGGCATGAATATTTTGCAGA
>NW_007511147.1:0-247 GCF_000475195.1 Diaphorina citri
TCCATACAAGCTGAACGGAGGAGCGTGGGTGCTTGTAATATATATGCTCCCGTGTTACAGTACAACACTGTAAATAACGCCAAACATGGCTATCACCAACAGAATGACTTCATGCTGCATGCGCTCCATGTCTTTGCAGACAGTTGTTTTATTACTGGTGTTGAGGTGGTTTATGATGCTCCAACTCTGAGAGGATCATAGGAACGTTCCAACCTATTTAGTAAGCTCTGAAGTGATCGAGAATCGA
>NW_007511148.1:0-247 GCF_000475195.1 Diaphorina citri
CAATTTCAAAACCATCTTCTTGTAATTCAACAATTATTAGCCTTGAATCCGGTAAGCATTTAAAAGGGTGACTCAAAACATTGGTTCAATTGACAATACCGGTACCGACCTGTACACCTAAATCAAACCCATTCAAAATTTTAGCTTTTGTTGGGATTTTGACAAACACTATTACGGAGGCACAAACATCTATACACCTTCTTGAGATTGAACGCAAAAATATTAGCATTTTGGAATGAACAATGTT
>NW_007511149.1:0-247 GCF_000475195.1 Diaphorina citri
ACAACAACAACAACAACAACAACAACAACAACAACAACAACAACAACAACAACAACAACAACAACAACAACAAAAAAGTGCTTAAAAAAAAGTACCAGCTGAAAATTACCGCCATTTTAGTTCTCTATGGTTCACCAACTTCGACTGAAGATTAACCGCAAATGAAAAATCGATGAGGGGATCAGAGGGAAATGGTTGAATAATTAAGAAGAAAAACTTCTTGAGAAGGAGGAAGAGGAGAATCGGG
>NW_007511150.1:0-247 GCF_000475195.1 Diaphorina citri
ATACTGATGAGATTTTGATTTTTCATCAATATTTCGGGGCATTTACTCAATTTCTTTTTTCTTTTATTATCTTAAAGTAGATAATAAAAGACTTTAAAAAGCTCTTTATGTACAGAAGAAAACGTTAAAGAACCCACCAATTTTGTATCCTTTCAAGTCTTTATCCCACCTCCAACGACTCCTGGTACACTCACCTTTCAAACACACCGTTGTAATAGTCGTACCCAGTCTGCAGATCTACAATCAC
>NW_007511151.1:0-247 GCF_000475195.1 Diaphorina citri
AAAAAAGGAAAAGAGAAGCAAAAGAAGAAGGAGGTGGAGGAGGAGAAGAAGAATAAGAATAAGAAGAAAAAAGAGAGGAAGGAGGAGGAGGCGAAGAAGACCAAGGAGAAGAAGAAGATAAAGAGGAGGGAAGAAGAAGAGGAGGAGGAAGAAGAAGAAATGGAAAAAGGGGAGAAAAAGAGAGAAAAAAGGGCTCAAACTGTCCAAAAGATAAAGAGCGAATTTCCTGGGAAAAAGTGAAAATTTG
>NW_007511153.1:0-247 GCF_000475195.1 Diaphorina citri
TCTCTCTCTCTCTCTCTCTCTCTCTCTCTCTCTCTCTCTCTCTCTCTCTCTCTCTCTCTCTCTCTCTCTCTCTTAAAATAATGACCGAGAATGAAGCTCGTAAAAAGAGGGCAAAAAGAAAAGAAATATAATTAAATTTCAAAGATAAATACAGTTGAGAAACGGTAGGATAATAATAATAATAATAATAGTGCTTATTTATACTGCTCGCAAAGGACTGAAAAGTCCCTTTACTCCAGCAGTAGGC
>NW_007511154.1:0-247 GCF_000475195.1 Diaphorina citri
ATAAATAAGAGAATAAATTATTGAATTGAGGTCTTCAAGAAACAGATTTATTGTTCGTTCAAAATCATATCCATCAATAGTAAATAGATTCAACAGCCCCAAAAAAGAACTCTTTATTTTATCCCCAAAAAGAACATTGCTGTGGAACGTCACAAGTTTTTCTCCAGGAAACAACACGATAAGGAAGCAATAGATATGTTTGTTACCGAACTCAAGATCCTTAGTTTGCATCGTGAATTTGGTGATG
>NW_007511155.1:0-247 GCF_000475195.1 Diaphorina citri
AAAGTATTGAACCTTTAGTCTCAACAATAAAAAATACATACGAAGCTGTACCAGATGGATTGACTGATCAAAAAGAGTCCATAAAGAACAGTCTGGTAATAGGAGGAAGCATTAGAAAACCAGAAATCATTGAAGAAGAAAAAAATTACTCAGAGGAGGATAATCACGATTCTCTAGAAAATATAAAGCCCCTGGTCCAAGAAATCAAAAACATTTACGAAACAAATACACAAATTCTTGAAAGGGG
>NW_007511156.1:0-247 GCF_000475195.1 Diaphorina citri
ATGATCTTATTTTATTTTATTTATTTATTTTCTTGTACATAGAACAAAATAATGCATAGTACAACTTTCTAGAATATAAAAACATAGTACAACGGTACCTAGAATATAAAAAGGAAAAGAAAAGAAAAATATATAATTGTAAGGCCAGCAATCAGGTCTACCTGATAGTGGCCTAAGCCTGATAGTGGCCTAAGCCTGATAGTGGCCAGCCACTCACTACCTGATATAGAGTGGCTGGCCTAAGAAA
>NW_007511157.1:0-247 GCF_000475195.1 Diaphorina citri
TCAACTCCATTCCTCCAGCTTTTTGCCGCGTCAATTCCATTTCGTCAACTCAATTCCTCCAATGCCGCGTCAACTCCATTCCTCCAGCTTTTTGCCGCGTCAACTCCATTTCGTCAACTCCATTCCTTCAGCTTTTTGCCGCGTCAACTCCATTCCTCCAATGCCGCGCCAACTCCATTCCTCCAATGTGTCCTGTTCGCAGCATCTTTCTCTCTCAAATTGATCTGTTCTTACGATTACCTAGCAT
>NW_007511158.1:0-247 GCF_000475195.1 Diaphorina citri
TTCAAGTGAAACTTCTGAGGTTAAAAATTCTGAGATTTTAGAAAAAACACTGGAATCAAATAAGAAACCTGATGTTTCGAATGAAATGTCAGTGGAATCAAATCAAACTTCTGACAACACAGCTGAAATTTCAAAAAAAGCTTCATCAGAGGCACCTAAAGAGATGTCTGAGGGTGTTGTAGAAACAGCATCCGAGTCGATAGAACCAGCTAATGGAACAGCCAAGGTATCGGCACCTATGATTTTA
>NW_007511159.1:0-247 GCF_000475195.1 Diaphorina citri
GCAATGGAACAGCCCTGTTCATTGTTGAGTTCACAGAACAGCCCAAACAACAGAACAATGAATTTATTGGAAACCAATATCAAATAAAAACACTAAACTTCTTCCTTGAACTCTAATTTAAACTTCCAAATCGAAATTACCTATCTGCCTAAAAACTGCATTAAAATTACTGTTGAATTGGAAAATATTGATTTTCTTTCTTTTAAAAAATACGAAGATCCCCTAGATCTTGTTGGTTAGGTTTTTT
>NW_007511160.1:0-247 GCF_000475195.1 Diaphorina citri
GCATCCGAGGAATTTGGTCAAAACGAGCACATTTCCAAAATCTGACAGAGGAAAAATTCAATCCGTCCAAAAACTTTAATTTGAGCTTTGGTAAACTTAGCTGTCGAACTTCATTTTCCTATTAGGTACCGCTACTTGATCAGAGAAGTGGGAACCATTACAAATGTCAAACGTTCATGAGAAAGTTTTCTGCGACTTTTGGGCGTCGCCGTCGAATTGAACCTGGGTCCGCGAGTGTCACTTCTCA
>NW_007511161.1:0-247 GCF_000475195.1 Diaphorina citri
TAATATTTACCTGGTTCGGTTATGAAAGGAGCAATTCAACAAAAGTTACGAAAAAGACATGAGATCCCCTAAAAAAAACCTGTTCGTGCTTTAAGAAAATTATTTGCCAAGACGCTTTATTCCAATAGAGTTTTTAAATCGGTCTGAAACTCTTCTATGATGTTTTTACTATCGTATTTACTCCCTTCATTCTCCGTCCCCGTTGTTTTCATAGGGTAATACCTATGTACGTACTTTATGGAGTTTA
>NW_007511162.1:0-247 GCF_000475195.1 Diaphorina citri
TTCAAATATCTCTTTTAAGTGTTCCGAGGAGTTTTTTCAAAGATTAGCCTGAGGTACCGTCCCCGTTCCCATCTCTGCCTTGCTCTACTGACCGTCAGTGGCGAGGCGTGAGATTTTCAAATGGGGAGGCTATAAGCCCATGTACAGTGGAGGAAATTTTGGGCAAACAGATCTTTTTACTTTCTATTACCCTTACGTATAGGGAACCTATACAAGGTAATGAGAAAGTATTGCAATCGGTCCAAAT
>NW_007511163.1:0-247 GCF_000475195.1 Diaphorina citri
TAGCCTACTGCTGGAGTAAAGGGACTTTTCAGTCCTATGCGAGCAGTATAAATAAGCACTATTATTATTATTACCTATTACTGAGTGCCTCTTTTGCAATCAATTCCCATAATGATCTTCTTACACTGGTAATGCCACCACTGGTCGCTACTCGATTAAAGTAGCTACTCAACTGTCCTCACGAGGCTGATGGCACGCCGAACTCCAAGTACAAAGCCGAAAAAACTTTGACCCCACAGGGAATCGA
>NW_007511164.1:0-247 GCF_000475195.1 Diaphorina citri
CGCGTATTTTTCTTGTGTATTCTTGAGTTATTCGTAATAACTCCAGATTTCATAAGAAAATTACGATTATTGAGGAGACCAATACTTATGGTGATTGGTGAATCAGTTTAGGTACGATTCAAATTCATATTTTACCTAGGCAACTTTATTTCATTAATACTATGGGTATTAGGACTATGAAGATAAATTCATTTGAAACTCTATTGCTTGGCTAATTCACTAACAAAATCTATTATCTAAACGTATA
>NW_007511165.1:0-247 GCF_000475195.1 Diaphorina citri
TGAGGAACGGAAGGGGAGGAGGAGGAGAAAATAGAGGTTGAGAAGAGAAAGGAAAGTTAAGAGGAAGGGAGAGGAGGAGGGTGAAAAGGGAGGGAGTGTGAGGCGAGGGAGAAGGATGAGGGTGGTAGGAGGAAAGATGAAAAGGGTAGTAACCTAGGAGTAGGATGAGAAAGGATAATGGGTGGAGGAGTAGAAGAATGGAAAGGAGAGGGGGAGGATGAGAGAAAGGATAATGGGAGGGGAAAAT
>NW_007511166.1:0-247 GCF_000475195.1 Diaphorina citri
ACTAAATGAACAGCTTGCGAGTTTTTTGCAACACTGTAGAATGTAGAACCTAGCTAAATTATTAGTAGGTATGCCTGTGTGCTTATTGCCTGTATGATTCTTGTTCTAACATTCCTGGTATGTGTTGGTCTGATTTCAGGATAGAAAGAAGATGAACGGGAGCAGTGATATCGTATGTCGTGACTACGTCAAGGGTTACTGCCGGTTTGAAGGTAACTGTAAGTTTAAGCACGAGAAGGGTAGCGGT
>NW_007511167.1:0-247 GCF_000475195.1 Diaphorina citri
CTGAACCTCTGGGTTGAATACCAACTTTTCAGGAGAACTTCTGTTGACCGAACTGCATTGTAAAGACCCTAAAACTTTTATAGCTGCGAAAAAGCTTCTTGCCTCTCTTCGGCAGAATTTTTCAACTTCACTTCCGGAAAAAAAAAGCATCAAATGAAGGGGTCTTTGGATGGAGGGCCATTTTCCATATTAATTTCTATTAAAAAATGACCTTCTTTCATGGACGTAGTCGGTTTGCCAATTTCGC
>NW_007511168.1:0-247 GCF_000475195.1 Diaphorina citri
TGAAGTGGATATTGTTCTTGTGGAGTTATATGTGACCGTTATACAAAAACCTTTTCATCATTGTTGAACTTTTCTATTTGCCCATTAGCCCTATGCCTTTGTCATACTCAAGTTAACTAATTGTACCTGCCATCTAAATTGCCTAGTTTCAAGTTGTTCTTGGGCTGCAGACTTTAGTTCCCACTCCAGATCACAAGTTTTGGTAAGGTGAGCAAACAAGACTTTATAGAAACACAAAATTAGTAAG
>NW_007511169.1:0-247 GCF_000475195.1 Diaphorina citri
GGTCGGGCCCTATTTAGGAATAAATATGAACAACAATCTCCTTTAAAAAAATAGAGGTACCTAATTTTATACAGGGTGTTCTCTTAAAGCTATGTGGTACCTAGTTATCTAAAAATTGGTAGAAATAATCTTGGGTGCTTAAAATTGAATGACCAACGTTATTATACTCGTGTATACAGTAAAATTTAAATATGTGTAGGTAGGTATGACACTATAAAATTAATTTGATAATAAAATGCCAAAGCAA
>NW_007511170.1:0-247 GCF_000475195.1 Diaphorina citri
CTTCTGGGCTTCACATGACTGCTCATCCTCAAACCAAAGAGCAAAGAGTCCATTTAGGTTAGACTCATAGAGCAGCGAAGGTTTCTCCTAAAACGAATGGATGACTGTTTAGTTCAAGTTTTTAGCCAGCCTAGTTAGCTTGGTTGGTAGCGCGTTGGTAAGCGCTTGGCCGCGGGTTCGATTCCCGCCCGGGGCTGATTTTATTCTGAAGGGATTATTTTCGTAGCCCGGAACGGCTGGCTTTCTC
>NW_007511171.1:0-247 GCF_000475195.1 Diaphorina citri
AAAAAAAAACTAATTACCTAGGTAGGTAGTAGGTAACTAACTACTGAATTCATATGATTAACATAATACTCAAATGAGAGACAATACAAACTACATAGACCGGCATTTACATTTGTACGATACCGGTAGGTGTTTGTAATAGCGAGCAGCACGCGATGTCCCGGATGGTCACCTCTCCAGATACCAACAACGCGCGATGTTGCTTAACATCAGTGAACCATCGGGCACCAGTTCCATCGAAGTGGCT
>NW_007511172.1:0-247 GCF_000475195.1 Diaphorina citri
TGTAAGCCATAATGCTCATATGAACACATTTTGTCCTTTTAGTCACATAGTATGTCACTAAAAGGACAAAAAATCAATAAATAAGCATTTGCTGTCGAAAACTTGCCATGTTTTCTCTGTGTTCTAATGTAACCCCGATTATATGAAATTTTATATGAAACCCCGATTTTATGAACTACCCTTGGTCCCAATTAGTTCATAAAATCGGGGTTCTACTGTACTTAGTAGCTAAATTTGTCAACAAATA
>NW_007511173.1:0-247 GCF_000475195.1 Diaphorina citri
CATAAATCATGGAAAATGACTAAATAATTTTAATTTTCTCTCCCCTTGGTTAACATTATGAAACAAACTTAAATACAAAAATCGTGGAGAATGAATTTGAAGTTTTCATCTTCTCTTCCTCTGGTTAACATGATCATACTCGTAATTGTTCATTTGCTATTTGATACACTGGTCAGCTACTTCTAGCATCATTGACAGTAGCTGGAACTTGAACTGTTAAGCCTTCAAGATCCTTTGATAACACAAC
>NW_007511174.1:0-246 GCF_000475195.1 Diaphorina citri
TTCGTTATTGAAAAATTGGATCTAAAAATTGACCTCAAATGATATGTGTATACCATTCAATAACAATGGTATGAAATAGCAATACTTAGATAACTTAGTCAATAGGAATTTCAATTGTGTTAAGCATGAACGCTCGTCACAAATCTCACTCCCCCAAATCAATACACCTCGCTAAATTGCATATCATGACTTGGACTCGAACCACCAACCTCCAGATCCGCAGTCCACCATGCTAACCACTACACC
>NW_007511175.1:0-246 GCF_000475195.1 Diaphorina citri
TTCCCTCTATCAGACCTCTTCAATTCAAAATCACTTGGTGATTCAACATTTCAAACCATTTTATGAATCACTAGAAATCACCATCTTTCTGCTGGTGCATCATCGCTGACATTATCAATTATGTATCATGATTTGTCCACACGGTGGATTTTGATCCATCTATGTATACTACTATCATACCCACGATCAATGCACCGTGTTTGGAGTTAATTTTCAAAGTTGACTTGAAAAAGTTCATACCAACAA
>NW_007511176.1:0-246 GCF_000475195.1 Diaphorina citri
CCTTACTTGGCATTTGTTAATTCATTATGTTAATGCAACGAAATAATACAACGATAACTAATTGGATTTATCATAATACTTTCAAGAGTAATTTTTGTGTGAAGAAAACCAATGTATGTATTCTATAATTATTGTCGAGTTACTAGTTATTTATTGTATTCTTAATTTCCTACACATCGCTCATTTGCTATTTCTTATTTAGGTAATATCGCACATACGAGTATAAACGATCATTTTGTCTTTGAT
>NW_007511177.1:0-246 GCF_000475195.1 Diaphorina citri
GGATCATAGGATATAACTCCGGGCCTGCTTGTACATTCTATTTTAGGATGGTAATGAAGTTTAAATTATTTCTCCCAAGGGATGTAAAGCATGTACCTACTAACAATGAAGTCTTGATATAAAGGTCAATGAGAGGTGTATTGTGGAAAAGTTTAAGCAAGCTCACTGATTGGCTCAGAGTTGGGATCATAAATAAGCGAGGAATCAGCACTCAACTGAGTATGAACACATGGTATTATACTAGTG
>NW_007511178.1:0-246 GCF_000475195.1 Diaphorina citri
AGAAAGATATAAAGAAAATCTACAACAAATATCAAAAAATATACCGGGGGGATCCGAGTATTTACTTCGCCTCCTACCCCCTAAGCGTGAAATTTATTTCACTGGTGGCTCATAAAAGTTTATGAGTTTTGAGAGAAGGAAACAAAATCGACCCCAGTTGTCATAGCAACGTAAACATCACGTCCTAGGTTATTACCACTAATACTGAGTCAACTCCTGAACCTAATGTTACATACATACAGGGTG
>NW_007511179.1:0-246 GCF_000475195.1 Diaphorina citri
GTCTCCGTTTTGTTAATTATTTCCCAGTTTAATTTGCTCGTTGAGAGATTTATGTACTTTCTTGGAGCGGAGGTATATATTTCATCGTCGGAGTGCTTTCTTCTTAACTGTTTCAACCTCAACTATGGTAGTTGTATGATGATCTGGTGATAGCGTGGTATGTTGAGATGAATTTGGCATCTGAAAAGAGCTACTTGAGATGTTCTCGCTTACAAATAATATTTCTATGAGTAAGATCATCCTCGC
>NW_007511180.1:0-246 GCF_000475195.1 Diaphorina citri
CGCGCAGCCCTGATGAGTGAGAAAAAGAACCTAGAATCCGAAGTGTAACAAGCTGGGTCCGTCCCTCCGGGAATTTTTCAGCCCGTATTTTATTCGATCGTGATTGAAGGAAATCAGTACTATTGTAATAATAAAGGAAGGACGGACTAAAAAGTGCCTGATGATGGCAACTCCGGTGCCAATTTTGATTAAATTTGAGGTTCTAATATTTGACTTTTATCGAAGGCTCTGATGGCGCTATAATAT
>NW_007511181.1:0-246 GCF_000475195.1 Diaphorina citri
CAAGGCAGACGCACTACCAACTAAACTAACTAGGCTGGCTAGTCTAGCAGTTTAATCACAGATATTTTATGCATGGATTATGATTGTACGCATACCCGGCAAATAGTAAGGCCGGTATGAAAACTACGAAAGTGTGAGTTAATAGAGTGAATCATGTTTAAGTAGAGCAGAGACTGAAGACCGAAGTCCAGAAGTGACTGGAAAATGATGACAAATCGCTACAAACTGACTTCTACCACGCGAAAC
>NW_007511182.1:0-246 GCF_000475195.1 Diaphorina citri
CATTTACGCTGTAGGTGTTGGATTAATCACTTGATCACTGGATTAACAATATGATATCTAATACGGAGATATTTTTTTTAGCCGCTAGTGTCTCGTACAAAGTAAGGGTTTAGACCCCTAAACAAGGCGTCAATTAGAGACATTCTGAACATATTCGTGTACTGAGTTTGGTATCAAACTGAACTCTGAAACCAGACATCTTAAATCCAAGCATCAAATAAGGGAGCCGGGAGCCGCTCGTGAAAA
>NW_007511183.1:0-246 GCF_000475195.1 Diaphorina citri
AGGGATTTTAGGGCACTGTCCTTCTTCTGCTCTTTAATCATACTATCATTTTCATAACGAGTCATCATTCTCATAACTTAGAGGTTCAGTAACCTGTAGAGTGTAGAAGAAACCACTCGAAAAATAGCTTTCACGAGGCCTTCAAAATCAAATTTCATCCAAATCGGTAAAACCGTTCGAGAATTATAGTCAATACGAGTAGTCAACCTAACTCAAAAACTGTGGAGTTATAATTTGGAACTTCCT
>NW_007511184.1:0-246 GCF_000475195.1 Diaphorina citri
CAAAATTGCACCACCACTTTCGTGTTCCTGGTAAAAAGACCTTCAATTTGATATATAGGTCGACCAGGTTTGGATAAGCCCTTCAATGGGGACAGACAGACGACACCGAAGCTAATACATTAGCTCGTCCCTTATACCTTTTTTTATTACTATCGTAATAATAAAGGAAGGACGGGCTAAAAATTTAGCCAATCAGATTGCTTGATTAGAGAGTTAAAGTTAAACCGAGTTTAAACTCCTATTTTG
>NW_007511185.1:0-246 GCF_000475195.1 Diaphorina citri
TCGTACTCAGAACGGCTGGCTTTTTCCTATCCTGCCTTCCTTTTCTCTTCAATTTCGGAACGATAAGACCTTGATAGTTATACAGTTCACTCTGGCAAACCTTTTGGGGGGGAAACGATTCATTCGTACTTATAATAGTGTCTGTAGGTGCCTTTGTTTCTTATACTGAAGGTCCCATTGTGGGGTAATCGAATGTAAAAATAGGTAAATGGATTTTACTTGTAAAGTCCATCTCCGATTTGGAGC
>NW_007511186.1:0-246 GCF_000475195.1 Diaphorina citri
AAGCCAGCCGGAATCGACCTAGCGCTTACAAGGCAGACGCGCTACCAAAGAAGCTGACTAGGCTGGCACCAGTTCCTCGTTGATCATTGAATATAAGCAACCTTGCGCGTTGGTATCCACATGAGTAACCATCTGGTCAATCGTTGCCCGACTCATTTTCCCAGCCCCGCTCAGGCTGAGTAATGTGAAGAGGAAGGTAGTCACAATCTGAGTTCAAACTTGTACAAGTTTAAACTCTCGGATTAC
>NW_007511187.1:0-246 GCF_000475195.1 Diaphorina citri
CGTTCCGAGAGCGAACCTTATCTGTTTAGGACAAAGTTCGCTCCGGGCGGAAATCGAACCCTCGGCTTAGCGCTTACAAAGCAGACGCCCTACCATCCAAGCTAACTGTGGCATCCCTCCTTTGACCCACACCTACCTCCTTTGACAGTGCAGGACAGATGCAGATCATATCCTTCGAAGTAAGGACCCGCGATATCATGCACCTCAACACCCTGTGAGTCCATTACGAATATCGAATCTGGTGGA
>NW_007511188.1:0-246 GCF_000475195.1 Diaphorina citri
AGGACAGAGCTTCTATCTCTCTTACCTAGAGAAGGCGGGTTCATGTTAGACAAGGACAGAGCTTCTATCTCTCTTACCCAGGGAAGGCGGGTTCATGTTAGACAAGGACAGAGCTTCTATCTCTCTTACCTAGAGAAGGCGGGTTCATGTTAGACAAGGACAGAGGCCGTAGAGAACTCTCACTCGTGCCGTCCAATAGGAATCAATAGGGAAGACAAGGACAGAGCTTCTATCTCTCTTACCTAG
>NW_007511189.1:0-246 GCF_000475195.1 Diaphorina citri
TCAACTCTGTGTGGATACACCTCAAGAGTTTAAAGTGAATAGTGGTCGGTGGCGGAATTGCAAGAAAAGACGAGCACTGATAACTTAATAATCATTGAGTGGATGAAAGACAGCCCTAGCCCTGCATGTTCTGTCTAATATAGTCAAGGACCGTTCTGCACCTTTCCATTCATGTCTTTTGTGTTTCTGACTCCCACTCCAGCTTTTTAGACGGGCAAATAGAATAGAAAAAGCTGATATGTTTAC
>NW_007511190.1:0-246 GCF_000475195.1 Diaphorina citri
CTTTTTTTTGAAGGATCAGAATGAGATCTCATTTTTTGCCTCTATTTCACTCACGTCCTTCCCGGAGAAATTACCACTTGACTATCTGAAAAACGCACAAGAGGCCCGAAAATCATTGAATGTGTGTGGACGCTTTTGTAATGTTATGTTCTTTGGAGACTCTAGCTTGTAAAGGGAAAACGCCTTGGTTTTAATTTTCCGATATCATTTCTTATAATAGGCCGACATTATTGGAGGGGGTCGAAA
>NW_007511191.1:0-246 GCF_000475195.1 Diaphorina citri
TCTCTCTCTCTCTCTCTCTCTCTCTCTCTCTCTCTCTCTCTCTCTCTCTCTCTCTCTCTCTCAAATCTTGGTATTCCTTTTCTCTTTCTCTTCCATATCTGTCTTTGTCTCCCTCTCTTCATCTCCCTAACTCCCCCTCAAAAAAAAGAAAAAAAAATCTGATCTTAGATCAGAAAATATGCTGGGGATAAATGGAATAGAATTTATCAGATATCTTCTCCTCTTCATGTATCAGTAACACTCACT
>NW_007511192.1:0-246 GCF_000475195.1 Diaphorina citri
TCTAAATGAAGATCTCCTAAGTAACACTCAAAGACACTCTAGTTATACAGTTCACCAAAGTGATTCTGATCGACACCTGATAAATAGGAACACCATAAGACGTTCTGATACCCAAGAGCTGTATCGAGAGAAGAAGCTGAAATGCATGGAGTTCCTGAAAGAACGACTGAAGAACACTTTGGAGACCGAGGAAGAATTCAGGAAAAGTGTGCAACGGTTCCGAGATAAGTCCAAGTAAGAAATTTT
>NW_007511193.1:0-246 GCF_000475195.1 Diaphorina citri
GTGTAGTTCTCTACTGTTTTGTGGCTCTTGTCTCTTAAATATTAAATTTTATTGACTCATGCTGGATCAATTAAAACACCCTCCAGCCAAGTTTGTAAATAGACATTAACAAGATGTTTACTTTGACAAGATATTATGACTTATGACTCACATAGAACTCGTGTTAATTAGACTGGTGGAGTACAATGTATGAGATAAGTCAAGATAAAAGTACATCGAGTCAAGATAATTTGAATCAAGTAGTTA
>NW_007511195.1:0-246 GCF_000475195.1 Diaphorina citri
GTTGGGCGAATAAATGGTACACTTACCCTATCTAGGTACTAATGTGTATTGCTATCAACTAGGGTTGCCAGATCATTTTCAGCCCAAAACGGGACAAGCAACCTAAAACGTCAAAAAAAACGGGATTTTGGATGAAAATACGGGACAAGCAGCTTTTTTAACCCCCCGCCTAGCCCTCACCCTGCAATTTTTGGAAGAAATAAAACACTCGATTTTTAAAAATCAACTGTTTTTTCTTCAGATTTA
>NW_007511196.1:0-246 GCF_000475195.1 Diaphorina citri
TCCCTGAGTCTTGTCTCGAAGAAATGAAAACTGAAAACTACAAGCGAGAGCAAAATATAAAACGTAGGAAAAGTTTTGTTGGCCTCAAACTGTGTTCCCCGTGTATTTCTTATGGGGGGACTAAAAAACGTCAATATCTCGGGAACGGTTTGGAATTTCGGGATTTTTCTCAAAGCGTGTTCCCCGTGTATTTCTTATGGGGGGACTAAAAAACGTCAATATCTCGGGAACGGTTTGGAGTTTCGG
>NW_007511197.1:0-246 GCF_000475195.1 Diaphorina citri
CTCAGTAGAACAGTGAGTCAAAACAAATGCCATTTAAATTTAATTGATCCCAAGGAAATTACCCTTGACAAATGGAGTGTATCTAAAGGCATTCCAAACCACTTAACTCCTGATTATTTCCCATTATTTTTCAGACACCCTGCTTTGGCAGTGAAAATCTCCGAACTAATGCAAGACTACATGCAAGCATTGAGAAGTAAAGACGAGACCCCAGGCTCTCTACTCTCCCTGACCCGAGAGGCAGAG
>NW_007511198.1:0-246 GCF_000475195.1 Diaphorina citri
GTTTTAACTTTAAGCAGGAGAGTATTTGCTGCATTCTGAATTTCTGAAATCAAGCAACACATGAGTAGATCTTCATTTGTGATCTCAGTGAATGTTATGAGTCGATCAAACCGTAAAGCATTAGAAAAGTGCCCAGACAACTTTGCACATGTGTTTATCCAAGCCCCTTATTATGTGACCTTGACAGCATCAACTTTCAGTATTTATCGCAAGTCTTGGAATTGGATTTTTAAAAACGCGAGTAAA
>NW_007511199.1:0-246 GCF_000475195.1 Diaphorina citri
GAGAGAGAGAGAGAGAGAGAGAGAGAGAGAGTTGCAAGAGAGCAAGAAGGAGAGAGAGAGGAGGGAGGAAATGCAAAGGAAGAAAGAGAGAGAGAGGGGGAGAAAGTAATAAGAATTAGAAAAAGAGTGAGAGGGAGAGAGGGGGGAGATGGAAAGAGAGAGAGAGAAATAAGAATTGGAAAAAGAGCCAGTGAGGAAGAGAGAGAGGAAGAGAGAGAGAGAGAGAGAGAGAGAGAGAGAGAGAGG
>NW_007511200.1:0-246 GCF_000475195.1 Diaphorina citri
CAATATTAAATTATTATTTTTTTTTTTTTTAAAAGACAAATATTGAGAAAAAGAAGCAGGGAGATGCAAAAGATGAAGTGGGAGAGAGAAAATACAGGCTAGGTATTACTTATAGTTACGGACATTTGATTAACAATGGCCAGTCATACCCCTGACTCCCTGAGTGTGCTTGTAAATCTTTTTTTTTTTTTTAAGAGGTTTGACAGAGGGAACTGTAACTGCTATGGTCTTATCGCCCCGAAATCG
>NW_007511201.1:0-246 GCF_000475195.1 Diaphorina citri
GATGAAATTGGATCTTGAAAAAGTTCGTCCAGTTCAGACTTATGTGGCGTATGGTACAGGTGGGCTAATAAATGGTACACTTACCCTACGTATGTACCTACGACCTACGTACATAATTATGCATGTTTAGGTATAGGGCAGACTGAATGGCACCAAAAAAATTTCCAAATGAGACTCTTTCAACTGTTATTCATCTCTCTCTCTCTCTCTCTCTCTCTCTCTCTCTCTCTCTCTCTCTCTCTCTCT
>NW_007511202.1:0-246 GCF_000475195.1 Diaphorina citri
CGGTCACCACACACTCCCCCTCTTACGGAAAATGCTTGGCACTTAGCATTTCTGTGAGGAGATCAGGGGTTCGAACCCCCGGCTAGTAAGGGAAAAATTACGTTAGTTGGGTAACAATAATATATAAACATAAAATATAAACCTAGGTATAGGTCACAATTTACAAACAATATGCTAATTTTGAAAATTGAATAAAATGAAAGTTGCGGAAAAGAAAGTATGTTTTCTGTAGCTTTGAACAACAGA
>NW_007511203.1:0-246 GCF_000475195.1 Diaphorina citri
ACAAACGGAGTCGAATAAATAATGAATTTGGGACTTGGGACTACATTAGGATAAGATCAAATTAGGTAGCTTTGGAAGCGAAAATTTCTTTCCTTTGGTTTGTATTGCTATCTTGGATTTCATTTCTGGAGAGGCTGTCGTATCCAAAAGCTAACAGACTCTCGCTCCCAAACTGTGTACTTTTATTCAGCATAGACCGGACCAATAAACTATCCATTTTTTGACATCCTCATCCTTAAAATCTAA
>NW_007511204.1:0-246 GCF_000475195.1 Diaphorina citri
TTTCACTGAACTATGTAGATATTTTCAGTACAACATAAAGTAGAATAGAATAGAAAAGAATATACCTTGTTTATCCTGCTCGTATGAGACTAAAAAGTCCCTTTGTTTCCATTGAAAATGTTTTGCTTCCCTTGAAAATGAATTCTATTATTGAAGAGCTGTTTCAATTATTATTTTATTTAAAAGAAAGATTTGAAAATGTAAATAAACAACATTAGAATAATTATACCCTGCTTATACTGCAGA
>NW_007511205.1:0-246 GCF_000475195.1 Diaphorina citri
CGATTTCGGGACGATAAGACCATAGCAGTTAAAGTTCCCTCTGTCAAACCTCTTTTTAAAAAAAAAAAATTAAATAAGAATCAAAACGGGCACAGCGCAGAGGGAAGAATTCAGAATTGAATTGCGATATCAAGGAATTTTTGATGATATAGGAGGTTTGGTATCTCTATGTGTAGTAGGTGCGGAGCTAGGGGGACATTCCGGGAACTTAATTGTGGGACCTCGTACATAATGTTTGTAGTTGAA
>NW_007511206.1:0-246 GCF_000475195.1 Diaphorina citri
TTATCTGTCTTCTTATAATCATGGCTAATTTAGATGAGATATAACTGATTTTATTATTATTTGTCCAGTATACCTGTGCACACTATGGAAATTTGTCTGATTTATTAGATGCAAATCAGACAATTAAACCATTTCTTCCTGACTCATATACGTACATAAGCCTATACGCAACGCCACTGTTGAAACCTTACGATGAAATTATAACGCACCATTAAGTTTTGTGTGTGAGTTTGGTTATAATAAAAC
>NW_007511207.1:0-246 GCF_000475195.1 Diaphorina citri
TTAGCTACTGCAAATTAATCTGTTTTCAATCCCAAGTCTAAGCCAATTCTCAGGCTAACTCCGACAGACTATAGCCGAGTACTTGTAAGTATCAAGTCAGGAGATCAAGTCATTGCCCTAACCGTATCTGTATCAGGTTGAACCGATCATCTCTATATCTTCCCAGTAATGTGCCATATATTATACGAATACTAACAGAAAGCGGTAGTCAACCTATGGACGAAACCTGGTCTTCTGGGACCAAAT
>NW_007511208.1:0-246 GCF_000475195.1 Diaphorina citri
GGCAAAATATAGAAAAATGAGATACGAAAAAGAGCAAGGGGAAGAGAAAAATTAAGTGGAAATTAACCAGAGAGAGAGAGAGCATCATGAAGGAGAGAAGGACAAATATGTAAAGGACGAGAGAGAAACGAAGTGCAAAATAACGAAAAAACTGAAGATACAGAAGGGGAGAGAGAGAAGAGAGAGAGCAAGAAAATTTAATAGGAGGGCGAAAAAGAAGAGGAAGAGATGAAATAGAAGAAAGAG
>NW_007511209.1:0-246 GCF_000475195.1 Diaphorina citri
AGGTGTAATCTTTTTAAAAGACCTGGTAGGCACCTACCTTTACCTACACACAATTTTCTTGATTTCATAGCTGCTAAGGTTTTTACTTTCTATTACCTACTACAGTGTAGCGAGCTATACTAGAAACGTATGCGCACAAATATATTAATGTGTTGCCTGCAAAGGAACATTTGATGTGACGCCATCGTGTACGGGAGCGTATGCCGTGACGTCAAAGTTCACGATTTACCGGTATTTTTTAAATCG
>NW_007511210.1:0-246 GCF_000475195.1 Diaphorina citri
TTTTTTCTTCTTTTCATTAATATGCAAAAGTTTCGAAGGATATACGGAGAGAAAAATGTAACATTTATAACACTCTCGGAATTAATAGTCCAGTCAAGACAACGGCAAGATTGGCAGTTGCCCTAGTACAGTGGCAGAGGTCAATCAATGTAGAGTAAAGATACTGCTTTATGGAGACAGGATTAACCTTAAGATGATTGAATAAAGTTCTTCAAACACTGAAATGATCAAAAGCGGCAAATCTAT
>NW_007511211.1:0-246 GCF_000475195.1 Diaphorina citri
ACTTGAAGTTTCCTTCATTAAACTTGAAACGTTCAGAATAATCAGAATCTAATTAAGCAATTATGTACACAAGGTGAACATAATTTATAATATTTGAATAAGTTAACACACTTAACACCAAATTTTCCGATGTACTCGAAATTCTTTGTCTGGGTAACTCGTGAGGTCCGATTCTTTTACTACAAAGTCTATGTAGGCCACTTTACTTATGAAAATAAATGAGGTACCTGTTTGATTTTTGAACAA
>NW_007511212.1:0-246 GCF_000475195.1 Diaphorina citri
TGCGGCGCTGAAAATTTTACTTTTGGTGAGATTGTAGACCAAAGTTTTCAAAAATTTCGCCTGCGGCGCTCTAATTTAATTTGCTCACTTTAGCGTTCAGCTAAAATTAGGATAAGAAAATATCTTGCAAAATTTGCTAAAATTTCGCCTGCGGCGCTCTATTTTTTACCTACCTCGATGGTGTAGTGGTCAAGGCGCTCGCCTGGTAAACAGGAGGGCGTGGGTTCAATCCCAGCCGAGGTATGG
>NW_007511213.1:0-246 GCF_000475195.1 Diaphorina citri
GAAAGCGAAGAGAGAAGGAGGACAGGATAGGTGAGAGCCAGCTGATCTGAGAACGAATCTTACCTAGAACTGTTTGCGATGAAGTCCGTCCTGGGTGGGAATTAGACTCAAGACCCAGCGTTTACAAGGCAAGTGCCTTACCTTCCAAGCTAACTAGACTGATAGAAGATATTTCAATTTTTTGAGAGCTGTCTTCTTTATGGATAGTTTATGGATTCTGTCAAAAGCTGATGCATTAAAGATGTA
>NW_007511214.1:0-246 GCF_000475195.1 Diaphorina citri
GGTAGGTAGGTATGTATTTTCTCTACGTCATAAGCACGAGTACAGATTTCCTGCAAAGACAAAGGTGCAGTAAGTAGAGAACAATGGGGGATTAGGATTGGAGACATCCAAATAAAAACCATATAGTTCTGTTATGTTTCCGTTCGTAATAAAAGACAAGGAGAATGGCGAGGCTTTTGTAAAGCTTTGAAAACAAAATAGCAAACGGAGAAAAGCCCTCAGGAATGCAGAACATATCGAATAACA
>NW_007511215.1:0-246 GCF_000475195.1 Diaphorina citri
GTTAATGAGAGGAGACGGATAACTTTTCGCCGAATGGAGGGTAAAACCCCTGTCATTAAAGCAAAGTACAGTGACAATAAACTTCTATCAAACAGTCGCGTATTGATTTATGTTGGACATTTTACTTGAATTTCTGGCAGGTTTACCTGGATTCTTCCCAAGTTTCTTACCTGAATTTCTGGCTCATCTGTGTGAAATAGCTCTTCATTTTGTATCGCCTGTAGTATATCATGATGGCGAGGGCTG
>NW_007511216.1:0-246 GCF_000475195.1 Diaphorina citri
TTCTGTTCAAATATACATAAGTGTACAGTATTACAGTTGTTTCTGGCGCAGACGGCAGCTAGGGGTCTCGCTAAGTCAACTAAACCCATTTCTTTAGGCGGTAATTGAGGTTACAATGACACTGGCTGCACTAGCTTAGCTCTGACCGTACGCTTCCTGCGTAACGTATCGTTCGACTATGTATGGACAGTATGGACACACCTTAATGTTTTAATGGATTTCAGATCATCCACGCTAAGATCGTCG
>NW_007511217.1:0-246 GCF_000475195.1 Diaphorina citri
TCAAACAGGAGAGAAAAAAGCAAGATTTTACCTACTCCAACGTATAAGCCTGGCAGTTCAGCGTGGGAATGCGGCTTCAATTTTGAGTGCCCTTCCAGGACATGAAAACCTGGAAGGGGTGTTTTATTTGTAATTTTCAATGTATTCTTAAATAAATGCAGACTTACTACCTAGGGGGAAGAACGTAAAATAACTAATAACTATTATGCGATTATGACTAGGTGTTTATGATTAACTTAACCAGTG
>NW_007511218.1:0-246 GCF_000475195.1 Diaphorina citri
AATGTAATAAATATTATTGAAAGCTTTCTGAGTTTTCTTCAAATAAGTCAAAGGCTCAAAAAGCATGTGCTAGGCTAGAGAGCTAACAATGCATTGAATAAAATAAATCCAATATTTTAGCTTTTGAAATAATTATAAAACAATTTTATTCCAAAGATATTAAAAAGTGGAACTATTGAGGAAATAGCAGATGCTATATCTTTTGACTTACTATTCTCAAGATCTTTGAATTTGAACAGAAGGGTT
>NW_007511219.1:0-246 GCF_000475195.1 Diaphorina citri
TCTGAAGTTTTGCCATGGAGTTGAGATATTGTTCACATGGATACCTAGTCATCATGGTATCTCTGGTAATGTTCTGGTCGACACGGCCGCGAATGAAGCTCACACCTCCCCTGACGTGAATGTACACGAAGTTACCGCTGATGATATCAAGTCTACTGTCAAACGTGTCCCCTTGACTGAATGGAAGAATGAATGGCAAGCGACCCCTATAACGAACAAGTTAAGATACATCAAAGATAACGTGAA
>NW_007511220.1:0-246 GCF_000475195.1 Diaphorina citri
TTTCCCGTGTACAGACGGGGTCGGCGTTTTTCGCCAGCCTCTCAATCAGCCCTAACTAGGGTGATTGCTTTGGGCCGACATTTGGTTTTGGCTACAAAATTTTACGAGTGGATGCCCTTCACACTCAACCTTTGCTATTTCTTTAGCAAGGGGAATTCAGGCTGGTTTCCCTACCCTGTTTAAAGTCCCCCAGCCATTCAATTCTATTCTACCTATTCTATTCTATTCTCTTCTCTTCTCTTCTCT
>NW_007511221.1:0-246 GCF_000475195.1 Diaphorina citri
AACAATAAAAGGCTATACAAAATACACAATTTTTATAAATCACACAAAATAGCCTGGAGTACTTTCATTCTACCCTACATAACTTGCCCTCTATATGAATTTTTAATTGTTATTTATGGGAATATGGAGATCAATTTCCCACCAGATAATTCCTTCTCATATGCTTTATTCCTCCTCACTTAATTTATTAATATTGAGTACTTAAATCTCCACTTAAGTTTAAAGGGTACCTACAAAATGGGATTA
>NW_007511222.1:0-246 GCF_000475195.1 Diaphorina citri
ACATAATTATATCAGTGATACCTAGCTAGAAGGTACCTTTGTGGCTTTGTTTAGAAAGTACAAATAATAACCTAAGTATGTAAAGTATGTCCTCTACAATTCTACATCTTTTCCTTTCATAAACACAAAATAGGTACATGGATCTCTATGTACCTATGTATTTCTTACTGGAACAAGACCAAGAAGTACATAATATTATCATGATTATGTACCTAATATTGACAATGTTGGTAGATATTTATCTTT
>NW_007511223.1:0-246 GCF_000475195.1 Diaphorina citri
CTCTCTCTCTTTATCTCCCTCTGTCTCTCTTTCTCCCTTTTCATTTTAATTTCGTCTGTATTGTCCTTGGCTTGTTTTATCGCTGATTCTCCCCACAGTTCAATAATATTTCACTTTGTAAAAGAATAAGAAAAGAACCTTGCCATTTGTGTTTGTATGAGCCCCCGGTAGAGCGGGAGCTGAGGTACATTTTTTCTACCTCATAAGGTACAAAATTTTCTTCCTATGGATCTGATGGGGGTTGGC
>NW_007511224.1:0-246 GCF_000475195.1 Diaphorina citri
CCGATTTTAACCAAATTGTTACAGTCGCGTCCTTGGACCATACCGGTATAGCATACCAAATTCCATTGCTCTACGACAGACCGTTCTTGAGATATTTTGTATACCACCTTTTCCCACTGAAGAAACATTGACTTTGGTTAAAATATGGATGAGTGACTATCCGATTTGAATGTCGGTTCACAGTTTCCTTTATGTCTTATACATTTTCACAGCATTCTCACAGACTAACCTCTTCATTCCGCTGTC
>NW_007511225.1:0-246 GCF_000475195.1 Diaphorina citri
ATCTGAATAAAATCTGTCAACATTTTGCAATTTTTCAAATAGATAATTCAGTTTATTGGAGACTAGAACTTAGTATTATTGAAAACAAGATGTAATATGGATAGAATTGGATAGTATCAATATTGGTGGAAAAAAATATTTGAACATTTCAAATTCATTTAAAAAGGTTTTGGTAAATAAAAGCTCGCGCAACGAAGGGAAGGAAATCGGAAATTCTTCAGAACATTGAGCTTCCTTCACTTTCTT
>NW_007511226.1:0-246 GCF_000475195.1 Diaphorina citri
TGGTCAGTTTTTAGTGCCAAAACACGCTTTGAGGTCCCTAGAGCCTAAATCCAAAGTTTCAGCCATTGGTCCGTGTGTGTGTGTGTGTCTGTATGTCCGTGGGTCTGTGTGTCCGTGTGTCTGTCTGTCTGTAAACAAAATATCTCGAGAACGGTATGAACCTATGAACTAGAGACTTGAAATTTGGTATGTAGTTTACAAATGTGACAAGGGTGCAACTCAAAACGTTTGGTTGAGATAGGTGCT
>NW_007511227.1:0-246 GCF_000475195.1 Diaphorina citri
TCTCTTTCTTTTTGTAACTTTTAATCTTTTATTATTCCATACTTTATATTTATTTGTATTTAATGATTAAGTACATTTCTACAACATTAAATACCAATAAATATTTACTATTACATATTTTTATGGAATGAGGCCCAGAATGCATGACTAGATGTCCATGTTTTTCGTGGAATGAGGTCCAGAATGCATGACTAGATGTCTATGTTTTTCGCGGAATGAGGTCCAGAATGCATGACTAGATGTCTA
>NW_007511228.1:0-246 GCF_000475195.1 Diaphorina citri
ACACGAATCTACCACACTTGTGGTTGACAAAGCAGAGTACCAAAGTATACTTCTCATAAAGAGACAAAGCAACCCCACAAATGGCAAAGGCTGATCTAGGTACTTCACTCAATAGTTTTACATATGTTTTAAAGGAAGAACTAACACCGCTTATGTTTACTTTCTCTGGCCCTAAAAGTTGTTTTCATGTGAGAACCCATTCTCCAATTGGCGATGACGAAGATGACTTTCCAACTTCAAATCAAG
>NW_007511229.1:0-246 GCF_000475195.1 Diaphorina citri
TAAAAAAAAAAAAAAAAAAACAGGTTTTTTAAACATTCAGGAACTTTTTCAGAATCGGCCCGGAGGGCCAACTTTAAAATCTTAAATGATAACCCCCTACTTTTGATACATTTTATATTAAAGGCCTTTAAAAACGCATTACTTTGATACAAGTTTGAGCTCGATCCAACCAGGGCCGGAGTTGTGTCCAATTTTTTTTTTTTATATTTTTTACATGTTCTCCCACCAATAAGGGAATCACCAAAA
>NW_007511230.1:0-246 GCF_000475195.1 Diaphorina citri
AATCAAAACCTCCCGCAGAGTAATCGATTTAATTGAGCATATTCAAACCAAAGAATTACAATATGCTCTACTTTTGAGCATAGTCAAAGCAGCGGTGGCTTATTGGTAAATTGGTGCCTGGTTTTGCATATAGGTAGGTATATAGGTATGTTTTATTTGGTATCAATTTTTTTTTTTTTTTACAAAGAATTTCTTATCCTAAGCTTAATATAAACTTCTAAGATAAGATTTTAACAATATTGGTTA
>NW_007511231.1:0-246 GCF_000475195.1 Diaphorina citri
CCGAAACCGAGCAAAACAGATGATTCGCAATGCCAAACTCCGTTACGCTCACTCTCTCTTCCCCCCTCAACTCACCCAAGAACTTTTCCATAGAAATGTGAAGAAGATCCTCCCTAATACCAAGGCCGTTGATACTCTTATTGATCCTGATGAACTCGCGGAGTCGTTTTCATCAATACCTCAGCCCCCTCAGATCCTTATCGACTCGACTTCTTCACATTACTCCGCCCTACCGGCACCGGCTGG
>NW_007511232.1:0-246 GCF_000475195.1 Diaphorina citri
AAAAAAACAATATTTTGAAAAAAAAAAAAAAAAAAATCATACCTACCTACACAATACACATACTACATATTATATTAGTTACCTACATGCGGAAGTATTAAACTCTAAATTGGATATTTACACCCATTTTCCAGCTTTGAAAAGTTGGATCTATTCCTTTACTTTCTTGGATAAGTTCCCTAATCCTCACACTCCATAGAAAGTAAGTAAAAAAATAGAAAAAAAAATAGAAAGTATCTACGTAAT
>NW_007511233.1:0-246 GCF_000475195.1 Diaphorina citri
TTATGTATTGTTATACAACATGATACTTCTTTTTTTTCTGTAATACAAAGTAACTACTCATTGAATCCGTAAGATGCAGACACCTACTTATTTTGAGCTGTCCGATATTCACTACAGCAATTCATTTGAATGAGTATTAGGAACCTATATTCCTCGATTTATAATTTATAAAAATCTGGTGTGAACATCACACGACTTTCCTTATCCTATTGAATGATGCTTATTTGGGTGTTCTGTTGTAACATT
>NW_007511234.1:0-246 GCF_000475195.1 Diaphorina citri
AATAGTCCTAAATTAAAATGGACGCGGCACACAAGGGATCAGGAAGAGACCGCCTTAACATAATAATAATAATAATAAATTTAAATTAGAAACGAAGGACCAAGAACAAAATTCCGACCTAAAAAAAAAAAATAAAAATAAAAATCATTGATCTTTTTCCATCTTTTGAATGTTTTCCATTTTACCTAGTTTTTTTTTTTTTCTTCTGGGGCTCTGGGGGTCAGGTTTTCTCCAGGTAGCTAGCTA
>NW_007511235.1:0-246 GCF_000475195.1 Diaphorina citri
GAGAATCAAACCCACAGGAGAGAATCAAACCCACGACCTAGAACGCTTAAAAGGCAGGGTCTACACTTCTAATTTTTTTCTTCCGTGTACAGACTTTTTCATGGCAAATTATTTAAAGGTGTAAGGTACACGTGCTTATCAACCTAGTACTGATAACGCACCTACAAAATATGCGGAAAACCGAATTTTCCACGCCAATCAGAACTATTATCGTTCTGTAGAGCTACACTAACTTGAACAGTACTG
>NW_007511236.1:0-246 GCF_000475195.1 Diaphorina citri
AAGGAGCACCCTTACAAGGATATGAAAATCAAGATGCTGTCTTGGGCATTTTGTAGGGGTCTGGTATACTCCCCGTCCAGTTTGTCAAAACAGATCCGTGGTTCCTCGGCGAGCCATGAGTCATTCATGTGTGCAACCTCCAGCATCAGATCGTCTCTGCTGTCAAGGAAATCTACCGACCGTCTTCTAGCTGGGTCGGCGAGTGGTGTTCCTTCGCGACGTGACTCATCTGCCAGCGATACCATG
>NW_007511237.1:0-246 GCF_000475195.1 Diaphorina citri
ATCTTTGGTTGGGTTGGGTGGAAGATCTTACTGTGTGAGGAGAATCCTGCCATAAATCCTTGTGAGCCCAGACAGGTGCTTCAACCACTAAATCCAGTTTCATCGATGGCTGAGGAAATCACCGATACACGTTTTCCTTTTGACATGTTTCAACTCTACCAACTGTGCCAGGGGTCCGTCCCTGGTGTCGCTCCTTCTGTATCCAATATCAGCACACTGATGAATAAAATAGTAATAAGAAGAAAT
>NW_007511238.1:0-246 GCF_000475195.1 Diaphorina citri
TGTTTCCCTTTCAGATCAAATGCAATCTCAAACATCCGCCGGGGAACGAAATCTATCGCAAGGACTCGATATCTTTCTTCGAAATCGACGGCCGTAAGAACAAGAACTACGCGCAGAACCTCTGTCTCCTAGCTAAGCTGTTCTTAGACCACAAGACGTTGCATTACGATACGGACCCGTTCCTATTCTATATTATGACTGAACAGGACTCTAGAGGGTTTCACATTGTAGGGTGAGACTTACTTT
>NW_007511239.1:0-246 GCF_000475195.1 Diaphorina citri
AAAAAAAAAAAAAAAAAAAATCATGTGGGGTTCGATCTCAGTTGATCAGACATCCAGGTACTATCCACGCTCGACGTTGCTTAACTTCATCGATCTAACGAGAATCGGTGTATTTGCCGTGGTACAGACGCTGAATCATATGACACAAATTGTAAACAATCCGCCATGTTGTGTCCTTATTTCCATTTCACAATAGGTACGGATCCGTAACCATAGAGATATACGATACACTCCCTCCCCTTCTTT
>NW_007511240.1:0-246 GCF_000475195.1 Diaphorina citri
AAATCAATCAGATCTCTTAATCCGAGCTATAAAATTAAACCGAGTTTAAACCCACTTTGTGGACCTCGACCTTAAAAGAGCTGTACAGGAAATTGGCAGAACTAAATTCTGACGGATAAAAAAAAAGCGAGATTAATCCTTGAGGCTTTCTCTTCCATCTAACCCCCCTTACATCTGATGAAATAAATTTATCTCCCTCTCAAAATTAACTTCACCCACCTTTTTTTAGGAACCCAAGTGCCATTC
>NW_007511241.1:0-246 GCF_000475195.1 Diaphorina citri
GTTTGATGATTTTCATTTATTGCCCTTTTTGCACTCAGCTCCTCAATTGGTGAAGAAGAAAGAAGTTTACAGTGTGGACGTGTTTCAAGCGATGCCAATCGACCAAAGCGTAGACCAATCTTTAGACCTGGACGAAAAACAATATATTACCTAGTCTCACTGATGAGCTGATGAGTCAACCACCCAAACTGTATGTGTAAGACAAAGATGTCCAGCGGAATACCTACGTTCATTTGCAAATTGAAA
>NW_007511242.1:0-246 GCF_000475195.1 Diaphorina citri
AACCGCTTGTGGCTTGATGAAGTCTTCGAGAGTAAGATGAGAAGATACTTGAGTAGCAGATCCTTTAGGACAGCCAAGATTCGTAGGCGTCTTAACACGATCGATGGTGGACTATTGAACAAAAGTTTCGAAGTTCCAACGACAGTAGTAAAGACTAGAGACCGCGCCAATTTTGGAGAGAGCTTCAGTGATTACAAACTCCAAAATAATATTGATAAAATAAATAGATAATAACTTTATTGTTGA
>NW_007511243.1:0-246 GCF_000475195.1 Diaphorina citri
GGAAAAGTAATAAAACTGAAACAAAAGACAAAATGTAATGAGATGACTCGGTTGAAATCTCAATGTGATTCTTGCTTTCCTTTTTCTGCTTTCCTTGTCTCTCAGAAATATGAATATTTCATTCAAACAAAGTTTAGAAGGGATTGAAAAAGAACGAATGTCTGAAAGGGGAAAAGGAAAAAGGGACAAGGGACGAAGGGACAGGAAATGAGGTCAGCAAAGTACTTATAGTTTCAGTTGGTGTAC
>NW_007511244.1:0-246 GCF_000475195.1 Diaphorina citri
AGACAGACTGACAGACTGACGGACAGACTGACAGACAGACACCGAAGCGAATACAATAGTCCGTCCACTATACCTTTTGTTATTAGTAATAACAAGCGGGGCCCGTCCCTCCGGGAATTTTTCGATCTTGGTTAAAGAAAATCAGTATTTATGTACCTACCTATTTTATTTATATTCAGTTTATTATTATTCTTGATTTGATTTTTCGATTTTACTTTCATGTAATGATTTAAAATCAAGACTAGA
>NW_007511245.1:0-246 GCF_000475195.1 Diaphorina citri
TATGTTTAAATGTCATTAAGATAATTTATAATTGCCATCCAAACATTGATTAATTTAATATGCCTACCTAGAGCCACAGCCACCACGTGTTTTAGAAATCAAATGAGATAAATCATACGGATATAGAAAATGTTATTTGTTCTAGTTGCCCTTGTGGAATACATTCACAACCGATTCCATCAGTAATCGCATCTTTGCCAGAGATGCCACCTATAGAACTTGGACTTGGAATAGACATAGGTAGAC
>NW_007511246.1:0-246 GCF_000475195.1 Diaphorina citri
AACATATTCTCGGACTTGACTTTTGATCTTGCTAAAATGAAGTATCGATCCTGTTCTTATTTTATCTAATTATTAGTCGTTTTGAGGTCCCTAGAGCCTAAATCCAAAGTTTCAGCCATTGGTCCGTGTGTCTGTGTGTCTGTCTGTAAACAAAATATCTCGAGAACAGTAAGAGCTAGAGACTTGAAATTTGGTATGCATCTTTCAAATGTGACAAGGATGCAACACAAAACGTTTGGTTAAAAT
>NW_007511247.1:0-246 GCF_000475195.1 Diaphorina citri
ACTCTATTAATCCAGCCATAAAGATGAGTCCATACTCGATACGTTCACATAACGGGCCCCACAGTTTCTAAAATCGTAATCCAGCCATAAAGATGAGTCAATACTCTATTAATGCAGCCATAAAGATGAGTCAATACTCTATTAATGCTGCCATAAAGATGAGTCAATACTCTATTAATCCAGCCATAAAGATGAGTCCATACTCGATACGTTCACATAACGGGCCCCACAGTTTCTAAAATCGTA
>NW_007511248.1:0-246 GCF_000475195.1 Diaphorina citri
CGCGTATAATATCTCTAGTAGCGCGGTCAAACTTTCTTGACTTGGCGGGGCGGAGCGCTACCGCGCTCCTTAATTAGAAAGTGAAAGTTTGATGTGCCCTGATGGATGGGACGGGGAAATGGGAAAAAAGGGAAAATTATGGTGAGATGAAGTCAAATTAATCCCACGTTGGGTTCAATGTTGGGTTTTAATTATATTCATGGGTGTTGGTTGGATTTTTTTTTTTTTTTTTTTTTTTTTTTTTAA
>NW_007511249.1:0-246 GCF_000475195.1 Diaphorina citri
TTCTTGATTACAATAAATCCATACTTCATTATAATTAATACCGGGAAAGTAAATCTTTTCATTTCAAGTAGTTTTTTTGGTTTTTTAGCCCGTCCTTCTTTTATTATTACGATAGTAATAAAAAGGTATAAGGGACGGGCTATTGTATTCGCTTCGGTGTCGTCTGTCGGTCGGTGTGTCTGATCCCATAGAAGAACTTATCCAAACCTGGTCGACCTATATATCAAATTAAAGGTCTTTTTACCA
>NW_007511250.1:0-246 GCF_000475195.1 Diaphorina citri
GAGAAGAGACACAATACTTCCCATTTAGGTGCTGGGTCAAGACGAGAACACCAGAAAGTAACCCGTTGAAATATTTGCGATCGAAAAACGAGTACAAATTTTTGTCGATGCGATGGTGGGATTCGAACCCGGGATCTTCTGCATGTCAATCAAGCGCGTTACCACTGGGCGAACCGTGCTTACTATATAATTTGATTCTAGGTCCTATCCAGGGATCATGAGTACGTTTTGGTAACCCATGTACAA
>NW_007511251.1:0-246 GCF_000475195.1 Diaphorina citri
ATATTGGAAGGATTTGTGTAGCAGATTTTGTTTTGCTTGTGTATCACAGATTTACAGCAGAATCTATGGATGGCCAAAGTAATTTTGAGTTTCTCCATCATTCTGAGTTAAGCATTGTGAATGTGACTCGATATACAAGAAAAGCGCCTTGCACTACAAGCACATCCGCTAATATATTCAGGAGAAAAACAGACTCATCTGTACTGGAGGGTGGACAAGACAGCTCTACTTTGTGGATTGTGGGAT
>NW_007511252.1:0-246 GCF_000475195.1 Diaphorina citri
GGGTTCCGAATGAGGTTTTACAGCATTACAGACAATATTTTACTAACACCAGTGGCGTAGTCTTCAGGGGATCTAGGGAAAACACCGCTTCCCCTTCCCCTCAACACTTTCTTCGTTTCCTTCCCCTACTTACCAATTACCGAAAATCTACCTAATAGTAACTCAATATTGTCACCGGAGCTACCCAGTAACTTGCAAATTAAACAATAGATTGACATAATATTGATGTCAGCAGTTCTGGGAGCT
>NW_007511253.1:0-246 GCF_000475195.1 Diaphorina citri
ACTAATAATAAAATAAAAATGGCGATTGTTGGTAAGGGTCACAAAATCATGTGCCAACTTCGTACATTGGCACTGTGGTGACTGTGGGTTTTCCCCTACACGACTTTCATTCTTGATTTCTGTATGAGAAACATGTAGGCATTTATTTATACACACTTATACTACGGAATCATTTTATTTAGTAGTGTGTCCGAAAAGTTATGATGGACTAATAAATCTTTTTTTTTTTTTTTTTTTTTTTTTTTT
>NW_007511254.1:0-246 GCF_000475195.1 Diaphorina citri
GGAATTATGATTATGACACACGAACGATAAAAACAACATATTAAGGAAGGTATTTTATTTAATATTTTGAGAATATGTAGTAGGTACATCAGCAAAACTCGATTAGCCAACACATTGGGCAAAAATAAAAAAAATACATAAAAGTATTATCCAATTAGCAATACCTGTAATATGATCATCAATCCAATATCTCTTCCACTTACTACTTGTTTAACAGGTGCTAATAATACTAACTTAATTGCTACT
>NW_007511255.1:0-246 GCF_000475195.1 Diaphorina citri
ATTTTCACTAGTCCATAAAACAGTAGAATAGGACACTGGACGAAAAATATGTCCGAATAATTCAACCAAAGTTGTTCTCAAGACTTAAGATTGATTTAAGACATGATCTTCAGCTGTTGGAATGGTTGAGCCTTGTCAATCTATAAACTCCGAGAAGAAAGAGTCCCTAAGACTTAAGATTGATTTAAGACATGATCTTCAGCTGTTGGAATGGTTGAGCCTTGTCAATCTATAAACTCCGAGAAG
>NW_007511256.1:0-246 GCF_000475195.1 Diaphorina citri
TATTGTAAAAGTTACAATAGAACAACACCCAAATAAGTATCATTCAATAGGATAAGGAAAGTCGTGTGATGTTCACACCAGATATTTTCAATAATGGTTAGGGGAAATGTTGATACTGCTATAGGTAAACGAGTAGATCCCATAAATCTATGAGGTAATTAAAATGAAATACAAATGGAAAGGCGGTTCAAAAGGAAAACCGTCGGTAAAAAAATTGACAATTTCCATTTTGTCAGTCCGTAAAGT
>NW_007511257.1:0-246 GCF_000475195.1 Diaphorina citri
TCAGTCATTTGGTAATGAAGAAATAGGTACATAAAAGAAATAGTTAGGAGTATATCAAAGAATGAAAGCAAAGAAAATGTGAGGACAGGATATCATAATAAAATTATAAAACATTCCCAGAAAAACAGAGTGGGTCTTGCAAAACCAGAAATAGAATGAATGCTTAATTTTTTTCCAACAACTTGTGAAGGGATATTAAGTACCTAGTTCTAAGTACAACTTTTGTAAATTGTATTGACATCAATG
>NW_007511258.1:0-246 GCF_000475195.1 Diaphorina citri
TAAACCTATAGACTCCAGTAATCTAATGACTTGGAAATCTTGAAATACTGATCCAACTGATCCACAATAAACAGTATTTCCTAGTTATCACTCTAAATCAGTAGTTCCCAACTGGGTCTGAGCCGCGGTCCACTTTTCAATTTTATGATAAAATAATCACCAAATTCAAGGAACAGCTTAATGTTTCCTATTCTATCCCCCTTCTCTCTTCGATTTCTTGACAATAAGACCTCTTTTGTTAGGTCA
>NW_007511259.1:0-246 GCF_000475195.1 Diaphorina citri
AAAAAAAAAATATGTAAAATAATGTGTAATAATTATTTTATCTGAAATAAATAATCAAATATGTATCTATAGTGCGCGCATATTATTTATTAGTTAGATTTCTTATAAATTGTAAGTAGCTATGAACTAACTATAAATTGGATTTCAATAGGTATACCTAGGTAATGTGTAAGTATGTAGGTACTTACCAGGATGTTTGTCACCAGAGTAACACTTTTCTACTTTAGACACAACTCCTAAAATGTA
>NW_007511260.1:0-246 GCF_000475195.1 Diaphorina citri
ATCGATTGAGGATAGGTAAAAGCTAACAATAAGATATAAATAAAAAGTATATATGAGTTCTTTAGGTTTTAGATATAGGCATATACATCGATGAAAAAATATTCATCTACTGAATAAATAAACAATAGCTACACTAACACATGGTAAGACTGGGATAGATTAGGTAACGATGATGGTCCTAACGGAAATCACCGAGAACCGATGATGAATTAAGTTAGTGGAGATGCCAAATTACCCGTTTGATTT
>NW_007511261.1:0-246 GCF_000475195.1 Diaphorina citri
GCAGGTTTCTCCACCTGGTCTTGAGCAAATCACCTGGAATCAAGAAATCAGGAAGGATTGATTGAGTGGAAATGATTGAGGTGATTAAAACTTTTAAATTCCAATATGGTTCAGACATAGGTCCAGGGTTACCAAAGGAAGCTTCTACGAATCTACGAACAATGGAAAAAGGGTAGATAATGAAATTTAGCATTCAGTAGTTCCCGAGTTGACCTGGGGGACTGGGCGCTGGGACATAGTTTACAA
>NW_007511262.1:0-246 GCF_000475195.1 Diaphorina citri
CCTAACAACCAGGGTCACTGTTAGTATAAGATTTTGCCGGCTTCACAGTCTGATGCATGCTAAATAGCTGGATTAGCTTGCATCAGGAAAAACCTGAGATTAGTCTAAATACGAAAATAGCCAACCAGAGTTTCAAGATTTACCCTTCAGGGAATCAGCAGGTACGCTAACCAAACTTGAAGAGGAGCCTTCTAGAAAAACTCAACATACAGTAAAATGTAAAGCATACTCGTAGAGCTAAGAAAG
>NW_007511263.1:0-246 GCF_000475195.1 Diaphorina citri
CCGAAGGTAAAATAATTACTGGTACCGTAACATACCTTTGAGGATACCCCCCGAAAGAACTAGAAAGAGAGAGAGAGAGAAGAAGGGAAGGAGAAGAGTAGAGGGAGAGAGAGATAGAGAGAGAAAGAGAGCCAGGAGACGGAAAGGGAGGGACAGGAGGGGGAAAGAGGGGCAGAAGAGAGGGAAAAGGGAGAGAAGGAGGGAAATTTTCAAAGTGGTGTTCAGTCATTTATAAAATTCTCCCCT
>NW_007511264.1:0-246 GCF_000475195.1 Diaphorina citri
ACCGAAGCGAAAACAATAGTCCGTCCCTTATACCTTTTTATTACTATTGTAATTATAAAGGAAGGACGGACTAAAAATAAGATATGTACCTTGGTTTATAGGTTACATTTAAAGCTAATAAAAAACAGAGTGGAGCAGATAGCAAAGACCATACAGCTATTAGTCCGTCCTTCCTTTATTAAATCGAATAAATTACGGGCTAAAAAATTCCCGGAGGGACGGACCCAGCTTGTTGCTCTCAGGTCT
>NW_007511265.1:0-246 GCF_000475195.1 Diaphorina citri
CCCCTTGCAATTAATTTTTTTTTTTTTTTTTTTTTTTTTTTTTAAGCTGTGTATTCAACGTGATATAGGGTGATGAAAATTATAAAAAAAAAAATAAAATTTTATTAAAGCACTCCCACTCATAATAAGGAACAAACTAAAATGAAGAGTCGCGCGACACGTTTCCATTGGCATTGCTACGCGACATTCCTTTGATCCGGACCGACTTTCATCGGATAGAAGTCGCATGGTCGCACGACTTTTTTC
>NW_007511266.1:0-246 GCF_000475195.1 Diaphorina citri
ACGACGGAAAAAGCTGATAAGATCAGATTTGTATCTATTATTTTATTTTAGAGGGAAAATACAATTGTTTATCTGCAGAAACATCAGCTGTTTTTGTAAGCTGTCTGTTCTTTGTTATAGCATGCCCATCCCGCAGTCAGATGCAAAGTAATACCAACGCCATTTATCAGAATACTCACTCCCTCATGGATCATTACTACAGTAACACACCACCACCACAACCACCACCACAGTAACAACATAAGA
>NW_007511267.1:0-246 GCF_000475195.1 Diaphorina citri
GTATCTTAAGGCTAAATAATTGAGAAATCACACTGATTGATCTCAGGTACCATAAGCGTTGTACAAAACAATACAGTTCGTAACTATGTTGAAAGAGATCCATCTCAGAAGATCTTCATCTTTAGAGTCATCTCCTAATGGTTATTCAATTGCAGCATTTGTGATTTCTGTCATTTTTACTTTCTATTACTACAGTATAGCGGAGCTATACTAGTAATGAAAGTATTGCAATCGGTCCAAATTTTC
>NW_007511268.1:0-246 GCF_000475195.1 Diaphorina citri
GTACAAATAATTGATTATTTCTTTTAATTACCTATTGCTAATAATAAAATAAAGAACAAAAAGCTATACTAACTTGTAGTGACAGAAAGTAAAAACTCTAGATTTCACAAATAAGTACGTATTCATTCATATTAGTAACAGGAAATAGAAAGTAATAAAATCAGCCCTAAAAAAATTCCGTGAACTTTTGTTTATTTAAAGAACAAAATAATTTTTCCCCTGCATTAAGCAGTTAGGCTCTCGTGA
>NW_007511269.1:0-246 GCF_000475195.1 Diaphorina citri
ATACCCAAGATTCTTTAACTGTCAGACAGACAGACCTACAGCTCACACCAGCTCCAAGCCCAGAACAGCTATTCAAAAAAGACAAAAAAAGGAGTTACTTGAAACTACCTTGGTTACCACAGAAACAACACCATCTCCTATTGAGTCAGACATTGAACTCCATCATCTTGGAGAACCTCACTCAAGTATGGATTATGAAAATTCAGGCCCTAAAGATGAAGCAACACAGATTGATGGAGCTTTTTT
>NW_007511270.1:0-246 GCF_000475195.1 Diaphorina citri
AAAAAAAAAAATGAAATTCTGACTTTTTTTTGTAGAAGTATACCCCGTTTCAGTACAATCAATTGAAATTAATGCAAAGTGAGATTTTGTGTGATTGCCTAAAAACGTAGTAGGTATGCAATGTGTAGCACACTAAACATACAAAATTGTCTTATAGGTAGACATGTAGAAGTTTTACGGTATAATAGAATAGAATATACCCTATTTATACTGCCAGAATGAGATTGAAAAGTCCTTCTACGTCCG
>NW_007511271.1:0-246 GCF_000475195.1 Diaphorina citri
ACAACCAACTCCTGAAGGTACAACTAAGTATTCTGAAGGTACAACTGAATATCCTGAGGGAACAACTAAATATCCTGAGGGAGCTACAGTAACACAACCAACTCCAGAAGGTACAACTAAATATCCTGAGGGAACTACAGTAACACAACCAACTCCAGAAGGTACACTTAAATATCCTGAAGGTACAACTAAATATCCTGAGGGAACAACTAAATATCCTGAGGGAACTACAGCAACACAACCAAC
>NW_007511272.1:0-246 GCF_000475195.1 Diaphorina citri
AGGAAGAGAGGGAGAGAGAAGAAGGGAAGGAGAGGGATACAGATAGAGAGATAGGAGGGGAGAGAGAGGAAAAGAGAAAAGTAGAGCGAAAGAAAGAGGAAGAGAGAAAATAATAACACCAGTCTCAACTAAAATAAACTATATTTCTGGATGACTAGTGTTACTGCACTTACTGCATACTTATAGGTTATAGGTAGGTATCACAAGTACCTACCTACCTACAAGAAAAAAAAAAAAAAAAAAAAA
>NW_007511273.1:0-246 GCF_000475195.1 Diaphorina citri
TAACACACTCTCTGAACACTTCATATTATTAACACACACTCTCTGAACACTTCCTATTATTAACACACTCTCTGAACATTTCATATTATTAACACACACTCTCTGAACACTTCATATTATTAACACACTCTCTGAACACTTCATATTATTAACACACTCTCTGAACATTTCATATTATTAACACACACTCTCTGAACACTTCATATTATTAACACACTCTCTGAACACTTCATATTATTAACACAC
>NW_007511274.1:0-246 GCF_000475195.1 Diaphorina citri
CCCTTAATTTTGCTGCTTTTGTTCTGATTTAAAATTGAATTTCATGTTCATTTGTATTTCGACAAGGAGACGTAGGTAACTTTGTTATTTTATCTTCTAAAGGGAAATAGATACTCCCCACATGTTAGTTGAATACTAAAGAAAAGTATAGCAACTTCCATTGATATTGAAAATATTGGGAGTAGCCAAAAACGGCCCAAATGAAACAGCGTAAATATTGTGTAACTTAACACACCTGAGGAAATC
>NW_007511275.1:0-246 GCF_000475195.1 Diaphorina citri
ATACCTCGGGAACGGTATGAGCTAGAGACTTGAAATTTGGTATATAGTTCACAAATGTGACAAAGGTGCGACATGAAACTTGGTTGAGATACCTAGGTGCTGCGGTTGGCGGTATTTTGACCGCTTTTTGGCGGTTTTCTACCGTTTTTTGGTGGTTTTCAGCTATATCGACAAAACGGTTAGATATTGTAAAAGTTAGGGTAAAAGAACACTCAAATAAGCATCATTCAATAGGATAAGGAAAGT
>NW_007511276.1:0-246 GCF_000475195.1 Diaphorina citri
ACTTTATGTCAAATTTGGGGACTTGTTCAGAAGTCACGTCAATGGAAAATTGCCGAAATTTACCAAACAGTTGTTATGATAATCTGAAACCAAATCATTGTATCCTTCTTGCCAGAATGAACAAATTTCATCAGTAAATGGTTTCTTCAGATTAAATTGATCCCAAGAGCAAGGTAATACCTAACAACCGTGGTAACCGTCCTTTGTCGAACCCTGAATGACATCGTGCCATTCTGAGCACACTTG
>NW_007511277.1:0-246 GCF_000475195.1 Diaphorina citri
GGGGGAAGGGGGGAGCTTGTTATCAGTAGAGAGGAAATGACATTATAACTACCAATGAGACACAACAGCTAGAAGCTATAGGACATGTTGACATTTTATTGAGCTCATCACTCGCCGTACTAACGATTGAACCTAATTAGAAGTAAACCTACGACATTAACACTCACCTGATGCGAACAAAATTCAAATTAGTGAAAGAACTCTTTATCTGCCCACCCAATAAATAACCATGGGTGTTGTGTTTAT
>NW_007511278.1:0-246 GCF_000475195.1 Diaphorina citri
CCTGCGCGGAAGAAGCCTCTTCACCGTTTGAGACTTCACCATGTCGAGCGTTGTCTCCAACGGTGTCTGGTACATCGCTGACTTCCCCAACGTGCTCGCTGTTCCTGTGTTCACTTCGGGTTTTGTCGACATGGATGAATGTGCCGAGCATTTCCTGCTGTTCACCGTTCGTCCATTTGCTTTCTAGTTCACTGTTTGGTTCGGACACTTTGGTAAATGTTTCTAGGGCTCCGGCCGAGACGAGTC
>NW_007511279.1:0-246 GCF_000475195.1 Diaphorina citri
TGTCCCCTCTGCTATTCAACCTAGCACTGGAAATGGTGGCGAGAAAAATGAGAATGGCCCCAGCAGGCATACACCTAGGAGACAGGCATAAGATCTTCGCCTACGCTGATGACATCGTGCTCGCTGGTGAAAACGAACTAGAATTAAGGAGACTACTGGTAGAACTAGTTGAAGCAGCGGCCCGTGTTGGCCTTACAATAAACCAAAAGAAGACCAAATACCTAGTCCTACAGAGAGGTCAAATCC
>NW_007511280.1:0-246 GCF_000475195.1 Diaphorina citri
TTTTTTTTTTTTTTTTTTTTTTTTTTTTTTTTTTTTTCAGATAAGTATTTTTCTGTGAACACCTATCCTATACCAACAATAGTATGTCTCTGTACTCTAACCAGAGTATGACCTGTACTCTAACCATACTAGCCGAAGACCTGTGCCGAAATATAACCTGATATGACCGTGCTGATAGCACGTCCTATGTCACGTCGGTCATGCACTTCCAATACCTGTAGCATGCCCTGTACTCTACCCATAGTA
>NW_007511281.1:0-246 GCF_000475195.1 Diaphorina citri
TAACAGACTGATTTTTTATTGGTGATTAGTCAGAGACCATAGTCTACCACTCTTGTCCATTATAGTTATTTAGTTATACTATCACCTATCACTTTTGTCTCGCTGGAGGACGTAAAACTGAGACAAAACCAGCCCTGTCAGGCCACAGACAATAACACTGGCTCTTTCGAGGGTACCTGAATGGGACTATGGTCAAGTCCGTCTCAGGAAGTAGGGTACAACGACATAATTATGTACCTGAATATC
>NW_007511282.1:0-246 GCF_000475195.1 Diaphorina citri
GAAGCTAATGATGCACTGAAAAATAAAAACTTGGACGTAATTTGTGTTAATTAATGTTAAATTTAATGAGCTTTTGAGTTATTTGGTTGAAAATGGAGCAAGGTAGTAGAATAACACCTTCCCCAGAAGGCAGAGGTAGAAAGAAGACATCAAATCCCAGCCAATGGTCAAGAAATATAGCTCAGAAAGCGAGGTAAGCAATTCCACCTACTTGTTGCTTTTGAAAGTCAATCTTATTGAGTGTAA
>NW_007511283.1:0-246 GCF_000475195.1 Diaphorina citri
AGTTCAAACAGTCGTGGGTTGCTTAAATAGGACGCGGGTTCGATTCCCGCTCGGGACGTATTTTATCTTATCGGAATGACTGGCTTTATCCCATCCTGTATTTCCCTTAGCAGTTACAGTTCCCTCTATCAGACCCCTGAAAAAAAAAAAAAAAAAAAACACCAAACACCCTACCTTCAAGTACCTAATGAGTAGCTACCCCTACCTTCAAGTACCTAATGAGTACCTACCCCTACCTTCAAGTAC
>NW_007511284.1:0-246 GCF_000475195.1 Diaphorina citri
AAGCTTATCACAACAAATGTTACAACCATACCATATCAAATCAGGATTGGAATACAATACACGACCATGTTCAAGTTTTATATGTATAACTAAAAGTTCCTTGGCTTGGAAATGTTGCTTGCAGTACCAACATATGAGCACAGGTTTGTTTCGCTTCAAATGTCTGTCCTTTTTCCTCCTCTGGTGTTCTACACAGAGTTTAGATAGCAGAGCTGGTTGTTTACACATCTGACATGAGTAGGTAAT
>NW_007511285.1:0-246 GCF_000475195.1 Diaphorina citri
CCGAAGCGAATACAATAGCCCGTCCCTTATACCTTTTTTTATTACTATCGTAATAATAAAGGAAGGACGGACTAAAAACTGACCTGTAGTATACCTATTGAGTTAAAGCCCGTTCCCATTTGTCGTGAATTTCATCCGACTTTTTTTTTCCTCCGAATGTCCTGTAGGCAATGTAATTTATGAGAGTGTTCCCTCCCACACAGACGACACGATTTTTTCTTCCCCGAACAAGTGGGACCGGGCCTT
>NW_007511286.1:0-246 GCF_000475195.1 Diaphorina citri
AAACATAACCTAAAAAATAAGGTCAGATTTTCAGATCAGAAAAATGTGAATCTCCAGAATTTTCCTTCTGTTCTTTTTTTTATTAAAATAAAACTTGCTAATTACTATTCCTGAGACTTTGAAATGAAGTGAGTTTTCCTTTTTTCATCTCTAGTTAGGCCTCAAAGGTTTTTATTTCCGAACCTAAAGTTTGCTGGTGTTGTGGCTGTTTCTTCGTGGTTTTGCTGCTAAACACACATGACCACA
>NW_007511287.1:0-246 GCF_000475195.1 Diaphorina citri
AAGATTAAAAGAAAGAATAAACGGGTGATATAAGAAAGTGAAACCGCCCAAAAAGGTTCAACGCACGAACGCAATTAGAACTAGAAGTAGTGGATGTGTATAAAATACATATTTATATGGCTATTTAAATTAGAAGTCTAAACGGCCCATTTTTCCATTCAATGAACCTTTTTTTCCACAAAAGGCTTGAAAGAGGAAAGCTGTATTATAAATCAAAGCACGCCGAGTACACATGACAGGGGGATG
>NW_007511288.1:0-246 GCF_000475195.1 Diaphorina citri
GCTTATTGAAGGACTGAAAAGAAACGTGGAAAAACTAAAAATATTGCTTATTGAAGGACTGAAAAGAAACGTGGAAAAGCTAAAAATATTGCTTATTTATACTGAATTACTGAAAAGTCCCTTTACTCCAGCAGTAGGCTACTACTATTGTTGTCAAATTCTCAAATTATACTGAAGTTAAAATTCCATACCTCGGCTGGGATTGAACCCACGCCCTCCTGTTCACCAGGCCAGAGTCTTGACCAC
>NW_007511289.1:0-246 GCF_000475195.1 Diaphorina citri
CCTCGCCCCCGCCTCTGCCCGCCCCGAGTGAACCCTCCGCCACTGCTGATGAAAATAATAGCTCACCAACCGCGACTGCTGATGTGCAACCCCCGGGGGAAAGCTTACCGGCCGCGACTGATAATGTTGGAGATAGTTCTCCACTTTCCCACCAGAGTAAGGGTCCCTCGAACCCCGAGTAAACCCTAGGGCATTGCTGATGGGAGTGATGGGCAACCCCCGGGGGAAAGCTCACCAACCGGGCCT
>NW_007511290.1:0-246 GCF_000475195.1 Diaphorina citri
GTTTTCGAAATTATCCTGCTCTGGCGCTCTATACACACAAATAACCAGAATGTCATAGTCCAATAGATTAATACCTACTAATTCACAAACAGAATCGACAGAAAATGAACATAAAGGGTCGAGTATTTTAAAAGCTAGATTTTCCCTAACATACAACAGAACACCCCCGTAAGCTTTACCCCTACTTGAACACTCACGAGACCGAGACGAGGCTACCTGATAATTTGCCATATTACAATAGCGTTC
>NW_007511291.1:0-246 GCF_000475195.1 Diaphorina citri
AAATTACAGCCTTTTACAATGACAATCATTTAAAGTTGTGCCACTGTTGTGTGGGTAGCTCTGTATGTATTTCCTTTTCAACCTGCTGAAAATGGGGCTTAGAAAGCTCCATATTTGCCTTATTTTTTCTGCAGCTTTCATGTTGGCGATTATAACTTACCAAAAGTTATTAATTCCTCAGTTTTACACGTTTTATCTCTTTGAGTTGCCTGGCCCTCACTTGTGAATAAAAGATATCAATACGAA
>NW_007511292.1:0-246 GCF_000475195.1 Diaphorina citri
TTACAATAGACGTACTATAAATCATACCTTGTTTCGACAGCATTAAGCAGAAAAGAACCATTCGTAAGGCGATTCCCCTTATGGGGTGGTTCTTTTCTGCTTGATACTGTTCGTTAATACTGCTACTGCCAGGATAAAAGTCCATTTGACTGGACAATAGTTTATTGGTTAGCCATTTTAGTACATTTTGTAGAATAAAAGCCAAAATTCTTGCAGTCTCAATGGTCAATGTACGCTTTGCTTAAA
>NW_007511293.1:0-246 GCF_000475195.1 Diaphorina citri
ATAGATCTTATTTTGGTTCGAGGAAGTCCTTTGTGGATACTACCGGCTCGGTTTATGACAGAAAACCCCCTTTATTTCCGCAATCTCTGGGAGGTTATACGTACCCGTCGTTACAAGTACGTACCCCACAGATGTACTTATGAATGTATGGATATAGGTACTCATGCATAATTATTACAAGCAACCAAACAACCACGTCATTTCCTAACCTGCATCTGCAATTGGCTCATTTCGTATCTTGTCCAT
>NW_007511294.1:0-246 GCF_000475195.1 Diaphorina citri
CCAACAGTCAGGCCTAAGGCCTGCCACTCACTATCAGGTGGACCTCACAGGTAACCTGATCAGGTCCACCAGTCAAGTGTACCTAATATCGTGTGTGCTCATCAAGTATAGGGTAGACCCGACGGGCGGAACTTTTCAGCCGTACCTGTCAGGTCTAAATGACAGTGCGCGTACTCATGAGGTATCAGGTAGACCTGACAGGCGGACCTGATCAGTGCACCTGAGAGTGGATGGCTGGCCTAAGGC
>NW_007511295.1:0-246 GCF_000475195.1 Diaphorina citri
AATTAGAGCGTGGGGTCACTATGACCCCACATCACCTTAAGTGTTCCAAAAACTGAACATCACCAGCTGAGGGTTAATGAGGCTTTTGGTTAACACTTTTAGAGAAAATACAGGCAGGAACACACTAAACGTGAGCTCACGTGACGTGATAGTAGTGTTTTTCTACTTTAAAGTACCTGCCTCGGTGGTGTAGTGGTCAAGGCGCTCGCCTGGTAAACAGGAGGGCGTGGGTTCAATCCCAGCCGA
>NW_007511296.1:0-246 GCF_000475195.1 Diaphorina citri
TGAAAGAATACACAAGAAAAAGAAGATTATATATTAGACAGAAAAGCAAGCTGGATCGGGCTTAAACTTTATAAGAGCCTGATGTACCTACTCTGATTGAAGGTTAAAAAGAAGAAGACGACATAAAGTTCAAATAAAATTGATATCCATATAGACTTTTGTAAATAGCATCAAGGACACAAAGAAGAAGACAACATAAAGTTCAAACAAAATTGATATAGACCTTTGTTAATAGCATCACTATTG
>NW_007511297.1:0-246 GCF_000475195.1 Diaphorina citri
GGAAGTAAGCTTCAAAAAAAAAACATAAATCCCTGTTCACATTTTTTGTACAATAATAAATTTTAATTTGAAAATAACTGAGGCATTAGCAATGCAGATTTTTGTTCGCACAAGGCAGGGCTTTGTTTCTCATTTATTTTTTCTTGTCTTCATTTGTGTGGTAGACTGTTTGAAGTGAGTTGCAAGTTTTAAATCGACGATTTTGCATTTCGTTTGTCTCTGTGTTTGTTTGTTCCTCCATAAGCC
>NW_007511298.1:0-246 GCF_000475195.1 Diaphorina citri
ATTTTACTGAGTTTTAACATGTGTTTTTATTGCATCCTATGTAGTCAAGAAACATCCTGAACTTCAAGAGGCACAGAACCAAAGGTAAGTAATGATTAGGTTGATTTTGGGTCTATATCTATAGTCATGATTAGGAAGGGAAAACAGAACCATGAAATGTCCAAAATTACATTATCTATGCTAAAATATATCATAAATGAACAATATCACTCATAGACCCATTGTGAAGTGATCAAAACACCTACA
>NW_007511299.1:0-246 GCF_000475195.1 Diaphorina citri
TTTGGGTAAGTTGTTTGTAAAACCTACCTTATCAGGTTTTATCTTTCATATTTTGCTTTTGGGTTCATTGTGCTGGATCATGGCTCCGACCTTATCAGAGCAGCTTTCCACAGCGGTAAAAAACCGGGAAAGGTATTTTCAACGAGTACAACTTTGCTTTGATTTAATCAAAACTCCACACCAGGAAGCCACTTTTCTAGCAAGGTGTAATCAGATCAAGGATACCTTTAATAAATTCGAAGAGGT
>NW_007511300.1:0-246 GCF_000475195.1 Diaphorina citri
CACATTCTGTGCCCTCTACTGCTCTCTTCATTCTGGTTATAATCTTCAAATGAAATCTTAAATAAACGATTTTTTTTTCTTTTTACTTTTTTTTTCGAAATAATGAGATAGCTAAAACTTGGTAGCTAAAGAGCAAGATTTTATTTCTATTTACTTTTTAAAAAATTCCTTCTTTTTCTCCTATTTATTTTTCCCAGCATACACTTAGGTACCTTCTTGTTTTCTATGGAATTCTTTAAGCCTACC
>NW_007511301.1:0-246 GCF_000475195.1 Diaphorina citri
ATTGGGCGATCTTGCTGGCCAATGAATATCACCATTGTGAGCTATCACCCTTCCTGGAAATGCTGCTTGTAAAAATTCGTTGACTAATCTTGAGTTGTGGGCTGGGCAACCATCCATTTGAAAAAAAAAAATTCTCTTTCACCAACAACATTTGTAATTAATGGACATAAATTAATTAAAAAAATCAGGTATTTCTCGGGTTTTGAACCCGAAACTTTTTAACTGAGTATTACGTGTTTGAAAATA
>NW_007511302.1:0-246 GCF_000475195.1 Diaphorina citri
GTAAAAAGACCTTTAATTTGATATATAGGTCGACCAGGTTTGGATAAGTCCTTCTATGGGGACAGACGGACAGACAGAGTGACAGACAGACGACACCGAAGAGAACACAATAGCCCGTCCCTTATACTTTTTTTTATTGCTATCGTAATAATAAAGGAAGGACGGGCTAAACTCGCAGGTCTACAATTTCAGAATGACTTTATGTTGATTCTTATTCCACTTTGTGCCAAAATCGCAATGACTCAA
>NW_007511303.1:0-246 GCF_000475195.1 Diaphorina citri
CTATTTACACACGTAATTAGGGCATGATCTGACCCAGCACATTGTGTTTGAATCTGTTCCATGAAAATAGTAAATACGGAGTTTTGGTGTCTCCACTAATTCGTGAATTTTCTCTGACTCCCTAATACTGGGTCATCGGTGTAAGTCAACATCAACATACGAGTATGTACAATTAAGGATTCTCATGTAAAAGATAATGACTCCCCGATAATTTAATCATAGAGATTAGAAAAAATTAACCGTACC
>NW_007511304.1:0-246 GCF_000475195.1 Diaphorina citri
TCCTGTCTTCCTTCTCTAGTTCTCTCTTCGCTTTCGGGGACGATAAGACCTTGGCAGTTACAGCTCCCTCTATCCAATCTCTCTTTTTTTAATCTTTTTACCTGCTTTCTTATTTTTAGCTATTCATTTTTTCTTTTTCCTTTCAGTTCTTTTTTTTTCACCTCCTCCTTTCATTGCCAGTCGAATGCACTCGAACTCTATAGGAGCTAGGAGACCTTAGTGTTCTTAGTGCTAATTGAAACAAAC
>NW_007511305.1:0-246 GCF_000475195.1 Diaphorina citri
TAGTAGCCTACTGCTGGAGTAAAGGGACTTTTGAGTCCTATGCGAGCAGTATAAATAAGCACTATTATTATTATTACATCGCCCTTTTCTCCCCCTCACTTACATTCTCTCAACTCTTTTCCCTACGTAGCTCTCATCTCTTCTTTCAACATGTCCGTACCACTGCAATCTCCTTTCCTGGATCTTCCTCGACACTTTTGTCACCTTTATCTTTTTTTTTTTTTTAAATAATTTAAAGGTTAATTC
>NW_007511306.1:0-246 GCF_000475195.1 Diaphorina citri
TTTTTCCTTCCTATAGGATAAGGAAAGTAAAAAGGGGGGGGGGAGAAAACGGGAAAAAATACATAATACTATTTCTTTTTGCCAAAGACATGAACGGGGTGGAAGGGAAAGGGAAGGAAAGGGAGGGACGGAGGGGGAGAGGGAGGGAGGAATCACTCAGTCTGTCTCCTTTTTTTTTTCTCGCGTGTTTGTTATTCCTATGATAAATAATCATAACAGAGTATACCTACCTTGTTCTGAATAGAA
>NW_007511307.1:0-246 GCF_000475195.1 Diaphorina citri
TAAAATTTACAAATGTCTAAAAACACAGCCACCACATATTCACTATTCTGGAATGCACTCACCACTTCATGTTCTAATAAAATTATATTGTCCATAGTAGAACGTTGTCTACGGTTTCCATTCTGGTAGTCATCCACAAGCTGTTTCTCTTCTATCATCCATTTCAATCTCTTACTTATCATTTTCTCTAAGATCTTATTAGTACAACATAGTAGTGAAATCGGCCTGTAGTTAATCGCTTGTAAT
>NW_007511308.1:0-246 GCF_000475195.1 Diaphorina citri
AGCCCAGTGGTAACGCTCTTGCTTGCCATGCAGAAGGTCTTGTGTTCGATGCCCACCTAAATGAATTTAATGTCTATTGTAACGGGTTCCTTATAGTGCTCTTGTGTTGAACCCAGCATCCAAATGAGAAGTATTGTGTCTCTTATTGGCAATCTGGTGAGGGACATACTGCAGCATGGGCATGCTACGACACAGACGACCAGAAGGACCATTCCCTCATCTAAATTAACCTACGAGTATATGAAC
>NW_007511309.1:0-246 GCF_000475195.1 Diaphorina citri
TGAGCTCCATATCTTTAGAAGTTACTACAAGCTGTATAGGTACTTGTTTGTGTCTTCTTTTATGTCTTTCATACTGATCTTATGATTCTTTTTTTCAGGGTTTATCATAGCAGGCGATTTCTCATCCATATCATTCAGGTATTGCTTACCTCTCTCTTTTTTTTCCTTTCTCTCTCTCTCTCTCTCTCTCTCTCTCTCTCTCCTTTTTTCAACAAAAATTGCCTACAAAATGTTAATATTGAGCTC
>NW_007511310.1:0-246 GCF_000475195.1 Diaphorina citri
TGCCTCTCATCAGGTGGGCGAGAAGAGACACAATACTTCCCATTTAGGTGCTGGGTCAACACGAGAACACCAGAAAGCCGTTGAAGTATTTGCAATCGAAAAAAGAGTGAACATTTTTGTTGATGTAGGATTCGAACCCGGGACTTTCTGCTTGGCAAGCAAGCCCGTTACCACTGTACCAACCGTGTTTCAAAGAAGAGATGGAAAAAAAACACAAAAAAAAAAACTCACCTGTATCTGTTTTAA
>NW_007511311.1:0-246 GCF_000475195.1 Diaphorina citri
CACCTTTATAGATTGGGAAGACTATTATGTATTATTTTCTGATGAGCTATTTTCCAGATGGATGACTCAATTTGGCTAGGTAATACTTGGCTCACTCTCCAATAAGTATAGCTACTATTTGCACTTAGATACTACTGGTAGATGGTACTATATTCTCCTGGCAAAACTAATCTTATATTATAAAATCAAGATCCATAATAATATGTTTGTATAAAACCAATAGATATGTTTGTGTACCTACATAAT
>NW_007511312.1:0-246 GCF_000475195.1 Diaphorina citri
CCGATTGCAATACTTTCATTACTAGTATAGCTCCGCTATACTGTAGTAATAGAAAGTAAAAACTTTAGCTCTATTCCATCAACCTTATGGTCTTTTAACAAACTCCTAAAAGAAAGTAGGATCGAACCTAAATAATATATAGCTCAGCACCATTCACAAAAAATCCACCCAGAGGCTTAAGTGTAGGGACCAAGGGTTCCAATTTTCCAAAGGTGTACTAAGCTCCACGAATCTAACTAACTTCTG
>NW_007511313.1:0-246 GCF_000475195.1 Diaphorina citri
AAAATTTGAGAAGCCTTTTCAATATACAAAAAATAACTCTAGAAAGGATAGTACCATTTTGATACAATGTCAAAAAAATGTTGAACATCTAAAGAAATTTTCCTCATTGGACATTGGGTACGACGGGCCTTTGGGGGCGCCATAGAGACCTTTTTCCTGACTGAGTTTTACAGTTATCTGAACCACTACTACCATACTTACGTTTCATCAGCATATGTGAACTTCATATCGAGTGAATGTTTAGTG
>NW_007511314.1:0-246 GCF_000475195.1 Diaphorina citri
CCGAATCACCCTAGGACTGATTGACTGATTGAGAGGCTGATGAATAACGCTGACCCTGTCTGAACACAGAAAAGGTGAAGAGGACAACGAAGAAGAAGAAGAGGAAGAAGAAGAAGAAGAAGAAGAAGAAGAAGAAGAAGAAGAAGTTCCGGGCCCTCATTACTTACACTATAAGCACGAATTCTCTTGTCATTCGGCAGGTACTCGTGTTCCAGCGATTTCAAATAGAATTCGAAGCCGGTGATT
>NW_007511315.1:0-246 GCF_000475195.1 Diaphorina citri
AGCACCTATCTCAACCAAACGTTTTGAGTTGCATCCTTGTCACATTTGTAAACTACATACCAAATTTCAAGTCTCTAGTTCATACCGTTCCCGAAATATTGTTAAATTACACCGAAAACCGCCAAAAAGCGGTAAAATGCCGCCAACCGTTGCACTGATCTTGACCAAAAGTTTCGTGTCGCATCCTTGTCACATTTGACATCTACATACATACCAAATTTCAAGTCTCTAGCTCTTACCGTTCTC
>NW_007511316.1:0-246 GCF_000475195.1 Diaphorina citri
CATCACACGACTTTCCTTATCCTATTGAATGATGCTTATTTGAGTGTTCTTTTACCCTAACTTTTACAATATCTTTAACACCGTTTTGTCGCTATAGCTGAAAACCGCCAAAAAACGGTCGAAATCTGTCCAAAAGCGGTCAAAATACCGCCAAGTAGCAACCATTCCCCAAACGTTTTGTATTGCATCCTTGTCACATTTGTGAACAACATACCAAATTTCAAGTCTCTAGCTTGTACCGTTCCC
>NW_007511317.1:0-246 GCF_000475195.1 Diaphorina citri
CTACCAGCCTAGTTTGTTTGGAGGGTAGCGTGCCTGGTAAGCGCTAGGTCGCGGGTTCGATTCCCGCCCGAGGCGAACTTTATCTTTAACAGATAAGGTTTGTTCTCGGAACGACTGTCTACTCTCCTATCCTGTCTTCTCTCTTCGATTTTGGGATAATAAGACCTTCCTTGGTACAGTTCTATCAAACTAGATAAAAAAAAGACTTTTTGCTACAAATTTTCAAGAGTTCTTCACCTCACAGAG
>NW_007511318.1:0-246 GCF_000475195.1 Diaphorina citri
AGATAAAGGAAAAGATAAAAGAATAAGCGTATCTTCCCTGTATCCCTCCCCCTCCCTGCCCAACATATGGAGAATATCTCCCTCTCTCCCCTTCTATCTCTTCACCCCCCTATGATATGGGAAATGGGGGAGTAGGGAAATATACAACACCATTATTTTAACAACGATGTTCAAAAACAAGACTGCTCAGCAATATTTCGGACCAGGGGGAGAGGAAAGGGAGGAGAAAATGATAATATTTGGGTC
>NW_007511319.1:0-246 GCF_000475195.1 Diaphorina citri
ATTTGACAGTAAATTATTTGGGATGTCTATTATTGATCATCGGTCATCCATGAAGTTTTAGCGGAGTTGATGGTTGTATATTAACTATAAAGGTACATAGGTACGTATACCAAAAGAATGACACTGGGAACTCAATTTAGTAGTTTGGTAGGTAGGTTGGTAATTTACCTATGTATGGAATAAGAAAAGGGGTCTGAATTTTGCATCCCTGTGCTCCTTCCGTTTATAAAACATATACAACTTTAT
>NW_007511320.1:0-246 GCF_000475195.1 Diaphorina citri
GAAATATAGCGACCAGTTCAATGTGGTGAGTAGACTTCCGATCGGAAGGTTGATGGTTCGAATCCAAGTCAAGCCTTTTGAATCAGTGTAGTAATCAGAGAACGGGTTTTAATGCTTTCATGCTTAACACAATTGAGCTCACCACAAAGTTTTATTCTAATACAGTAGAACCTCAATATTACGGGAAGAAAGTCCGTTTGGCGTAACCTTCTAAATACAATCAACATGACGACCTTCCCTACAACG
>NW_007511321.1:0-246 GCF_000475195.1 Diaphorina citri
AGAAGAAGGAGAAGGAGAAGAAAAAGAAGGAGAAGAAGAAGAAGGAGAGGGAGAAGGAGAAGAAGGTGAAGAAGAAGAAAGAGGAGGAGAAGAAGAAAAAGAAGGAGAAGGAGGAAAAGGAGGAGAAAAAGAAAAAGGAGCAGAAGAAGGAGAAGAAGAAGAAGGAGGAGGAGAAGAAGAAGAAGAAAACCCAGACGGGAAGGTATTTAGCTAAAAGGTGAAATCTTAGTTGTGGGAAATCAGCAG
>NW_007511322.1:0-246 GCF_000475195.1 Diaphorina citri
TATGTGAAGCAAAAATACTTTGGACAAGGACCAACCGGCCAAAAATAACGAACTAATCAACTGATCGACCAATTTGTGGAATGACAGGAGACCATCCCACAAGTGAAATGACCTCCAGATCTACTTTTTCCATCGAAAACGATTTGAGTAAACTGCTCAGAATGGAGTAACACATTGGAGAAGTTATAAAAACATTACCGCCAGAAATAAGCTCTGGTGATTTCCAAATGAACCCATCCTAAAAGA
>NW_007511323.1:0-246 GCF_000475195.1 Diaphorina citri
TTTCTATTACGATAAGTAGGTGTACCGAAGCTATGTTATTTATGAAGAGGTTTCATTGTCTTACCGTCCCGGAAAGCGGAGAAAAGGAGGTACGATATGAGAAAGACAGGGAGAGTGACAAAGAAGGAAGAAGAGAGAGGAAGAGAGAGAATAGGACAGGAAAACCTGGAAAAGACATGGAATTTGTCAGCCGGTCAAAAATTAAAATAAAAATTTAAATTAAATATCAAGTTTTTTCCGAAAAAC
>NW_007511324.1:0-246 GCF_000475195.1 Diaphorina citri
ATCGACTTTTGAGTGCCGCAGGCGAAGTTTTTCAAAAAATATGCAAAAAATTCTGCTTTTTTTTTACTTTTTTTAGGGGCTTTTTTTTACAAGCTTTGCTTTTACGGATGGTTTTACTATTTTTTATGTTCATTTATATGATTTTTTTTTATGTTCTTTTGTTACATTGTAATAATATTAAATGGAATCTTAATTTAAGAACAAAGCTCTTCCACCTAACCAACCATTTCTTATCCCCCTGTTTCA
>NW_007511325.1:0-246 GCF_000475195.1 Diaphorina citri
TCGGTACCTTTGTTCTGGTCCCAGCCGGGGATCAAATATAGACCTGCCCCTATCCTTCATAGAAGTAAGTACCAACCTCAGTAATCCTTCAGAAAGTAAGTACCAACCTCAGTAATCCTTCAGAAAGTAAGTAAGTTGAAACATCATCCAAGTAAGCGCAACTAATCTATTGAGCTTTTCCAACTCTTAATTATTACACGTTTGCGTTTCATATTCTAAGCGATTCTCGAGAAACCGACCCCGTGG
>NW_007511326.1:0-246 GCF_000475195.1 Diaphorina citri
GTTCCCACTTGTGAGTTCCATCCAATTTTTCCCTGAATGGCCTGAATGTCGGTAATGTAAATTGAATGGGAATGTCCCTACTTACACCCGACACGATTTCTTTCCGAACGACAAATGGGAACGGGCCTAGGACGATACCATATCCCTGTTCAATCTCCACACCAACAGAACCACCCAGTATATGAAACGAAAGTCTTTACAACACCCACACTGTATTTTTTTCGTCACCCTGTATTTTTTTGACTT
>NW_007511327.1:0-246 GCF_000475195.1 Diaphorina citri
TTATTCCTTTTTTTCTCCTTCCTGTTTCTTCTTCTCTTCTCTTTCTCCCTCTCCTCCCTGACCTTCTCCTAGTACTATTCCTACTCCTCCTCTTCTTCCTTATCCTCCAGTTACCCGTTCTTCTTAGTTTTCTTTTCTTCCTGATTCTTATTCGCCTTTTCTCTTCACCAGTCTTTTCTTATTCTCCTTCATATTCCTCTTCATCTTCATCCTATCTCCTCTTTTCTTTATGTCTCCCTTCTCGTT
>NW_007511328.1:0-246 GCF_000475195.1 Diaphorina citri
TTTTCTCAACTCCAGAGAACACATCCGATATTCGTCTTCCTCCCATTTTTTCCTACTTCCAATCATTCCTCCTCTTCCCAATTCGTTATACCGAGCTTTTCTTTCTCCCTCCTTTTCTTCCTTTCCTCTGCCTTCATCATCTCTTTCTCCATCTCCTCTTCCTTCATTCTCTATTTCTCCCTCTCCTCTTCCTTCTTCCTCTTTATCTCCGTTCGCACCTCCCTTTTCTCCTTCTCTTCGTTCATT
>NW_007511329.1:0-246 GCF_000475195.1 Diaphorina citri
GACTCCGCCGGGAATCGAACCCGGGTCTCCCGCGTGCAAGGCGAGCGCAGTGACCACTACGCCATGGGAGCTGACTCACCTATAGTATTTCTCTGTGCAAAAGGTTGCTCATGGGCTTTGATATTATTTTTCTTCAAAGGTTGACTTTTGAGCTTTGATATTATTAGTTGTTCGGTACTGATGAACCACCTGCCTAATTTTCGGTTCCAATCAACGGACCGCCTGATGTTTACATCATGTTGCCAG
>NW_007511330.1:0-246 GCF_000475195.1 Diaphorina citri
CATTGGAGAATCATCACATCAAATACAGAGTGTTCATTGGAGAATCATCACACCAAATACAGAGTGATGAAAAAAGTAGAAAACCCCCTGAATTTCTTTTGATCGGTTTTTAGATAGAAAGATGAAACATTCGCTTTCAACTTCTTTTCTTCGTAGCTCAGCAAAACATCCCCTTTTTACTTTCTATTACTACAGTATAGCGAGCTATACTAGTAATGAAAGTATTGCAATCGGTCCAAATTTTCA
>NW_007511331.1:0-246 GCF_000475195.1 Diaphorina citri
GGTTTTTTGTTGTACCTGCATACTTGCTTGTCGAAGGAACTTTCCTTTCTTCAATTTGAATTTATCTACCCTCTTGTTTGTGCACTTTTATTTTTGTTTAATGGCAAATGTTGGGTCAACGAGACAGTGTGTCTACTGCACTGTCTTGTATAGTTTGGATATCAGAATAGGAAAATTGCAGTGATTAGATTTTAGATACAAAAGTATGCACAGGACTCTCGATTCTAGAGGAAGAATAGTCTCATT
>NW_007511332.1:0-246 GCF_000475195.1 Diaphorina citri
CCATTCGTGGAAAATTGAAGAGCCATTTATTTTGGTACCAGACTGGTATGCAGAAGATTGGAAGATTAGCCCAGAGAACGGAAGTTGAAACCTACCCATCTACAGGATTGGCTGAAATCCTGGTAGACCAATTTAGTTCAGAACAAGCTGGGTCCGTCCCTCCGGGAATTTTTAGCCCTTAGTTTATTCGATCGTGATTAGAGAAAATCAGTACCTATGTACCTACCTAATTTGTTTAATATTCAG
>NW_007511333.1:0-246 GCF_000475195.1 Diaphorina citri
AAATCGGGAAATCCGTATTTTTTCACCATTTTGCTAGTTTGTACCGTATATGCCGAAAAAAAAGTTGGCAACCCTAGCATACATTCAGTAAGTACTCGTACATTTTGTGCTTATGAATGGATAACAACCTAATAGGTCAGAGATAAATGTAAAGATATAGGTAATCAAACAATACCTTCAACATTAATATCGATCGGGAAGTGAACCTTTTTAATGTTGAATATGTGTTACGATTATTTCCCACTG
>NW_007511334.1:0-246 GCF_000475195.1 Diaphorina citri
GGTGCGGCAGACACCACCTTGTCACCACTGCCTGCAGTACCAGCTGCGGCCTTGGCTGCCTCCGCGGCTTCAGCCTTGGCACGTAGGATAGCCGTAGCTTAGTCATTTGTCACCATCTTCTACTTACTTGTAGTATTGAGAGATCCAGAAGCGACAAAGTTAATCTTGGGTGCGGCAGACACCACCTTGTCACCACTGCCTGCAGTACCAGCTGCGGCCTTGGCTGCCTCCGCGGCTTCAGCCTTG
>NW_007511335.1:0-246 GCF_000475195.1 Diaphorina citri
GTAAAATGTAGAAAAGCCCAAACAATAATAGGGAAGAGGAAGAAGAAGAAGAAGAAGAAGAAGAAGAAGAAGAAGAAGAAGAAGAAAAAGAAGAAGAAGAAAAAGAAGAAGAAGGAAAAGAAGAAAAAGAAGAAGAAAAAAGAGTAGAGAAAGAAGGAGAAGAAGACATGAAAGGAGGAGGAGAGGAATAAATACAAGTAGAAAAAGAGAAAGAAGGAAGATGAGGAAGAGGAAAAAGAAGAAAAA
>NW_007511336.1:0-246 GCF_000475195.1 Diaphorina citri
CCTTAAATCAATTTTTTACTCGTCACAAAAGTAATAAAAACCCTAACAACATAGATGTTTGTATAATTGTTCACCTTGCGATTTGACGTTTGATATATCGTAACGCCAACAATAATTATACAAACCCAACCAAAAATGTGGTTAGGAAAGAGGGAGCTGACTTGGGGTCTAATCTTCTTGTCACAGTAGATCTACGAGTATAATAATCAAATAATAGGGTCTTCTTTAACTGACCCCTTCAATTCT
>NW_007511337.1:0-246 GCF_000475195.1 Diaphorina citri
TACTGCAGGTAACATGGGTATCTGAGTGTAGGAAATGAAACAGAGTACCAGGGGCAGAATTTAGGAATGTGATGAGGGGGAGGCAATGGACTGTAGGTAGAATTAAAACTTGGAAATTTTATGACGAAATAATAAAATTTTATAGCGAGCAAAAGATTACATGTAATGTAATATGAACAAGATATAAGAACCGAAATTAAGGAACAAATAGGGCGTAAGTAATGAAAGATCTGAAATAGGTATATA
>NW_007511338.1:0-246 GCF_000475195.1 Diaphorina citri
AATATATCATTTATAAAGGTGTGTCCAAACATAGTCAACAGCCGTCGGTCGATGATAGATCAAAGGCCGTCGGCTACATGTGGACACATCTTTAGATATTGCGGACCCAAAATGAGAGGCGCCCAGTTTGGACACCCGTGAATGAGAACTGTAACGTCAGTCGTGAAGAAACAGACGGCATTGTTGAAATTGTTTCCAACTTTCTTCTTGTTTTCTTCAACTGTTTCTGTTGCAACTTGAGTTCTG
>NW_007511339.1:0-246 GCF_000475195.1 Diaphorina citri
AACAGGTGACGTCGCGCGACATTGTCGCGCGATTTTGTCGCACGACAGAGGTCGCGTTGGTGGAAATCCACCTTAAGATTAACCGAATAATTCCCTTAGTTTTGTCCGGTGAGGAGTGACTTCTGAGAAGTGACTTCAAATAACGTCCGGGAAGAGATTATCAAATACGGTAATTGACAGAGTACTCCATTCAATTTTCCAAATTCAAAGAAAACGAACTTCAGCAAATACCTATTAGGTAGTGGG
>NW_007511340.1:0-246 GCF_000475195.1 Diaphorina citri
CAAGGACGCGACTGTAACAATTTGGTAAAAATCGGATAATCACCCATCCAGATATTAACCAAAGTAATTATTACTTAACCCTCATTCCGTGGAAAATGTTGAAAAGGTTGTGAACAAAATATCTCAAGAACGGTTTGTCGTAAAGCAATGAAATTTGGTATGATATATCGATATGTTCCAAGGACGCGACTGTAACAATTTGGTAAAAATCGGATAGTCACCCATCCAGATATCAACCAAAGTCAA
>NW_007511341.1:0-246 GCF_000475195.1 Diaphorina citri
TTGTTCACAGTTAAACTGCTCGAATAGTACTGAATCGAAGAGTTCTTTTACCCAGCAGCAAGCTACTACTATTATCGAGGGTGTATGCTCCAAATTTGAACCTATGTACGTGAAAGGGGAAAAATTAAGCCCGAGTACTTACCCGCGGGCCCTAAATTTTAAATTAATTGTATTCTACCTAAAAGTTGGTATGAAATATCAATTGAATAGTAGACATTGTCAGCACTTACCTACTAATTCTATCTC
>NW_007511342.1:0-246 GCF_000475195.1 Diaphorina citri
GGAATCTGACCTAGCCGTGGTCAAAGCTCTGGCTGATGTGTGCCATGGCGATCGAAACCGACTGGCTTCCTCCCTTCTGCGAATATTCAGGTTGGTAAACCAAAGATACTTATTTATTTTTACTTTTTTTTTGCTCAGGTGATAATTACAGTATGGCCTACTTAAAAAAGAGGTTTGATAGAGGGAACTGTAACTGCTAAGTCCTTATCGCCCGGAAAGCGAAGAGAGAAGATATGATAGGAGAAA
>NW_007511343.1:0-246 GCF_000475195.1 Diaphorina citri
CTTCCTCCTCCTCCTTCTCTTTTTTTTTAGCTCCCTTATCCGCCTTTTTCTTCTTCCCTTCCTTCTCGGTCTCATCTTTCCTACTTTTTCGTGGCAAAAGTTTGAAATTCTTTTTAATTGGTTGGTCTTGGGGCTTTTTCCCTTCTGCCAAAGAATTCCTATTAAAAATTTAAAAAAAGTTAGGTAATGGCAAAGATGAATAGTAAAATGTCAAGGACCCTATCTCTTGTAATTATTAAAATAAAC
>NW_007511344.1:0-246 GCF_000475195.1 Diaphorina citri
TCTAAAGGTGTGGAAGAGAAAATTGTCAGATTATATGTTGCTCTGCCATATCTTGTGGCCCATGGATACTGTAAGATTCGGAAGTCAATATTCATTTTAACATCATTCCCATAGACCCGGGGGTTATTGAGGTATTTTTATTTTCAAATATTTTTTTACACCTTATGTCTGAGCCTCACAGTGCCATTTTATGGATAGTAGTTCAGTGAACCGCATAACTCACTCAAAAATGGATCTTTTCGGGCC
>NW_007511345.1:0-246 GCF_000475195.1 Diaphorina citri
TTTTGATTAAATGTTGTCAGTGGTGTGGTTGTTATTAATGTTGGAGAAGCGTCGCGCCGGCTTCCTCATCATCATCATAACTATCAATCTTCAGATTGGTTTGCAGTTCTCCGTTCTAGCAGATTGGTTTGCAGTTCTAGCAGAGGTCTTCCTATTCATTTCAGTGTATGTTTGACATCCGGAGTATTTCACGGACAAGTACGGTCTTCTTTTTTCACATTCCCCCAACTTGCCTCACACTGCAAA
>NW_007511346.1:0-246 GCF_000475195.1 Diaphorina citri
CCCTCATACATTAACATCTAGAATTCTAGAATATGCTCTTGAATTTCATTAATGAATTTGCTTCAACAGAAGTCAAAAATTCATTTAAAAAATCTTTGGACTCTGAAGGTAGAAACACACTACGATCACGTCACGTGAGCTCACGTAACTTGAGGGCAGTATGGCTATCATGAAGAAAATACCTACAATATTATGGGAAAACTTTGAACTACATCTTTCTGACTCTCCATTCAGGAGCTCGCCTGG
>NW_007511347.1:0-246 GCF_000475195.1 Diaphorina citri
TATCGTCCCGAAATCGAAGAGAGAAGGAAGACAGGATAGGAGAAAGCCAGCCGTTCCGAGAACGAACAATATCCGTTCAGGATTAAATCCGTCCCGGGCGGGAATCGGGATCGTCAGTTTTTCAATAAAATTTTCCGTGTTTGACCATTAGGCCCGTACACCCGTAACGTCGGCCACTCACTATCAGGTAGACCTGACAGGCACGCCTGAACAGGTCCTCCCGTCAGATCTACTTGATAGTGAGTG
>NW_007511348.1:0-246 GCF_000475195.1 Diaphorina citri
AAATTAGAATTGTCCTTTCCTTGCGTGTAATTAACTGCCTATGTAGGAAAAGAAATGGGACAAATGATACATCTAATATATACATACGTAGATGAAACCATTTAAAAGTAAGCCTCAAACGGAGAGTTCAAATGGACGATAACCGAAGTTCAACTTACCATGTTACTGTCTATCTAACCTAAATTTGAGCTCTCGATGACGTTTTGAAAAGACAAAAATCAGAGATAAACCAGAAGAGGACGATGA
>NW_007511349.1:0-246 GCF_000475195.1 Diaphorina citri
CACCATCTGATATTCTTCAAATGCTTTTCTATATCCACATGAATAACTGAAATAAAAACACATAGGTAGGTATGAACAATTCATAGGTCCATTTCAAAATTATTATTTTTCTTTCAATTTTCTGATACATAGGTACTCAACTAATACACTATGCAGCTCAGTACCAAAGACAAATGTAGCATGAGAATTATTGATGTAGAGTTGAAATACATATTGCAAAATGTGAACTGCAATTTTTTTTTTTTT
>NW_007511350.1:0-246 GCF_000475195.1 Diaphorina citri
AATGTCTCTCCCTCAAAAGAAGATTTACTGCACATTATAAATCAACTCCCCCGTCCTTTTATCCTGACAGGAGACTTCAATGCCCATAGTCCACTTTGGGGATCTCGATATTATAACCCTCGAGGAAAAGCTCTAGAAGCAGTCATCTTACTGGAAGATATCCATGTTTTGAATAAATTTGAATGCCCAACTTACCTGCATCCTGCTTCTGGTTCCGAATCACTAATCGACTTTAGTCTTTGTAAC
>NW_007511351.1:0-246 GCF_000475195.1 Diaphorina citri
CTTTTTTCACTTAAAACAAATAAGAGGGCAAAAAAGGAGAGAAAAGGGATATTCTGTTTGTTTACTTTGTTGGAAAATGCTGAACGTAGTCAATATGTCTTTTTTGCTTCTTGGATTTTTTTTTTTTTGCCACATGGTAATTTTAACATTTAAGGGGAATAGAGCTCCTTTCCTAGAGAAAAAGGAAAAGAGATATTCCCATAATTCTCATTCCTCTTTGAAATTGACCTTTATTTCACAACCCTG
>NW_007511352.1:0-246 GCF_000475195.1 Diaphorina citri
GGTGATTGACAATTGACAATACGTGTAATTAATGCATACCCACAACTGAAAGAGGCGGACCAAGTCCAAAAAAAGTATTTTGAGATAAATGGAGTCAAAGTTAGGGACTAGCCAAAGTTTAAATAGAGATAGACATTTTGTTTTTGCTCTCATTTCAACACAAAACTAAATAAAGTGAAGTTAGCAACCAATTTAAAAAATAGATATTTTCGCGCTCTTTCCAAGATGTAAAATACTCTCAAAGTA
>NW_007511353.1:0-246 GCF_000475195.1 Diaphorina citri
GATCCTAAACTCGGAAGTTTTGATTAGAAGAGGAAAGAAATAACTATTTGTTGTTGTAAACAACATTCAGTTTTCAAAAGTTACTACCTCTTCAAGTCCAAAGATTGGAAGGAGAGCAGAGAGAATTGAAAAATATCTAGGGGGTAAAATTGAACATTCTTGTGGAGAGAAAAAATGGAAAAGAAAACACTACAAACATAATTAAAGAGCATAAAGAAACGATAAAACGGGACTGGAATAATTATG
>NW_007511354.1:0-246 GCF_000475195.1 Diaphorina citri
CAACAATTTAATGAATACTATTTATTACCTTCTGATGTCAATTTAGTTAAAACAAATATGAGATAGTTGTTGAAATCAGGATGAGTGTTGAGTTGTTCCAATTTCTGAAATAAACTAGAGTTAAGGACAAATGTGGGTAATATTAAAGAATGATGCATTTGAGTTAAGCAAACAGAGAGATGTGTTATAGGTACAACATGGTTTCTATGCAACTTCTTTGCCAACTACTCGAATATTGTTTGCATA
>NW_007511355.1:0-246 GCF_000475195.1 Diaphorina citri
TCATTGCACTCCTCTTTCCTCTAATCTCACTTCTGCTTCACTGCATTGGCGGCGTGCAATGCTTTAAAATTAAATTGACCCTTACCTTCTACAGTGAACAGAGATTCCATGATTATCTTCTGTGTTCAACAAGTCTTCTAGAGATCCAATCGATGAATGGGTGATTATTGGTTCTGGTTTTAGAGAGTCACTACAGACTACACTTTGCCTGGAATGGTTGGCATGATAGACTACACGACAGTACTG
>NW_007511356.1:0-246 GCF_000475195.1 Diaphorina citri
CAGACCACAAGCGTCCAATGTAGCAGTTGTTTCATCGCTACGAAATAAAAACGGCGGTGAAACACTCATCTTTTTAACTTAAAAAAAAAAAAAAAATTGGATGTCAAAGCACAGGCAACCCGCTATAGTATGTAATCCCCTATAGCAGGGATTTCCAACTTCCATGTGTATGCGGGCCACATGCTACATAGGCAGGTACTTCGCGGGCCACATACACAGGGGAGCAGGCCAGTGTTCAGGATTTTC
>NW_007511357.1:0-246 GCF_000475195.1 Diaphorina citri
AACTAAAAACATAAACGAAACTCAAAATGTTGGTCGAGAGCGGAACATTTCTCTCCCGCAGTTTCTGCACTCTGTGTAGTTCTTATGGAGATTTTAGCGATCTAAAATTGATCATATCTCAGGATTGGTTTAGATTTTCGCAAAATCCTTATTGCACACCCAGACCACAAAAGAAATATTCCTACCAAATTTCAGCTTTCTAGGTGTTGTGGTTCAGGAGATAGAGCGATCAGTGTGTGAATATGA
>NW_007511358.1:0-246 GCF_000475195.1 Diaphorina citri
ATAGGATGATCGGTATATCTAGGTAGGTATTTATGTAGGTAGGTTTATGACATATATAAATACGTATTCGATAGTAAAAAGAAAGTAAAAATGCCATTAGTGTCATCATAAGTAGGTACCTGAGTAGGTACCCACCAAGGCAATTAAAGGTATAATTTTCCTTTCGGGAAACTGACCACTGCTCCAATGGAAACTAAATGAAGCAGTGGTCAGTGTTCAGTTTACCAAAAGGAAAATACACATTAG
>NW_007511359.1:0-246 GCF_000475195.1 Diaphorina citri
GCGAAGGGCATCCACTCGTAAAATTTCTAGCCAATACCAAATGTCAGCCCAAAGTAATCACTCTAGTGATTGAGAGGCTGACGAAAAACGCCGACCCCGTATGTCCAAGGGGAAAGGCGAAGAAAAAGAAGAAGAATAGGAACCAATAAATGCGGGAGACCCAGGAAAGAGTACATAAGATGTGGAGACCGATATGGGATGCCAGAACTACGTGGAGCTGAAGCGACTAGCTCAAGATTCGAAAAG
>NW_007511360.1:0-246 GCF_000475195.1 Diaphorina citri
ATCACTTGTAGTTAAAAGGCTAATGCGGTCAGAATGAACCAAAAACAAGCTCTGATAGACATGAGGTCGAGGGTTCGATTCCAACTAGTTTGATATTTATAGCACCATTTTCTTCTCTCTATTCTCTTTCTGCATACGTAAGCTGTACAGCTCAGTTGTAGGAAGGTACCTATATACCTAATACCGACTAATGGTTGTAATGGCAAAACCTGCCATATTAGCATATTACCCAAGTATCTATCTACC
>NW_007511361.1:0-246 GCF_000475195.1 Diaphorina citri
ACCTAAGACCAAAAAAAAAATGGAAATCCAAAAAATCCCCATTTTTCGCCCCATTTTTTCCCCAAAATTTCTTCGCCTCAAAAAAGCCCCAAAAACATTTTTTCGCCCCAAAATGGGGCGAGAAATCCCCAATCTGGCAACCCTGTTCCACGTTGAAATTGTACCAACTACCAATATCTCTTGTTGTTACGGATATGGTAGAAAATTTGGTTGGGAAGAACTTATGGTGGCCCTGAAAAGGGCCGT
>NW_007511362.1:0-246 GCF_000475195.1 Diaphorina citri
AAAATAAGGCTTAAAAATAAACCTCGTCTTCTAATCAAAGAAATAGGAGGGATAGAAATGAAAAGGAAGAGGGAGAAGAAGATCTAAGAGATAGAAAGAGGGAGAGAGAAAGAAGGGAGAGATAGAAAGAGAGAGAGAGAAATAAGGAAAGAGTGAGAGAAAGAAGGGGGAGAGAGAGAGAGGAAAAGGGAGAGAGAAAGAAGATTTGAAGAACATTTCGCAGTGAGAATTAACACGAACGTAATT
>NW_007511363.1:0-246 GCF_000475195.1 Diaphorina citri
TCTCTCTCTCTCTCTCTCAGTTGTCATTAGTTACACATGTTGACTTGGAGTACAAACAGTAGGGGTACTCAACTGCCAAAGTCAACAACAAAACAATAAAATTCATACCTACAATGTTGTATTGTATATATCCATATGTTATTTATACAATATTGTACAATACAAACATGTTGTACTATTATTTTTCATAGCTGCGATGGGTGTCCTTTCCTTCCAAAATGATTTTTTTTTTTTTTTTTTTTTTTT
>NW_007511364.1:0-246 GCF_000475195.1 Diaphorina citri
CTAAGCTTAACTTCAAACACAAAAAGCCCACTCCGAGGCTTAAGTGTAGGGGCGGACAGCCCTAAAGTATGGTTTAAACTACTACGAATCCCTGGTCTATAGTAACGGGGGTGTTACCCTCGATTCTGTGACTAGCTTGCCGCCTTCTCACATTAACCTTGCGCAGACTGAAGTGGGGTTCTTAAAAGCTATTAGCACGCGATTGTCCAGATTTGAGTGATCCATGGGGGACTGGGGTCGAGGGGA
>NW_007511365.1:0-246 GCF_000475195.1 Diaphorina citri
ACGGTTGGCGGCATTTTACCGCTTTTTGGCGGTTTTCGGTGTAATTTAACAATATCTCGGGAACGGTACAAGCTAGAGCCTTGAAATTTGGTATGTTGTTCACAAATGTGACAAGGATGCAATACAAAACGTTTGGTTGAGATGGTTGTTACGCTTGGCGGTATTTTGCCGCTTTTGGACAGATTTCGACCGTTTTTTGGCGGTTTTCAGCTATAGCGACAAAACGGTTAAAGATATTGTAAAAGT
>NW_007511366.1:0-246 GCF_000475195.1 Diaphorina citri
GATAAAATGGAAACGATTTTAGGAGTTGGGTTTAAAATAAATGATGAACTATTATGAGATAACAATAAGGATTTGTCTGTCTCCGCCCATCCTTTTTTATAACTCGTTCAAGAACAACTATTGTCATTCACACATTACTTGAAATGAAAGTCAAAACAAGGAATCCGGCATAACGCACAACGAAACCTCCTCCAGAATATTGGAAAACATCAGGGTCCAGAGACATCATCAAGCAGGGAGGTCACA
>NW_007511367.1:0-246 GCF_000475195.1 Diaphorina citri
CCTCGCAGGCAAAGCATTAATGTGTTTGTGCGCATACGTTTCTGCGCAGTTCTTTCTGCTCCTCCGCTAGCGCGCTTGAATAGTGGTGCTACCTAACGGACGAAAAAAACAACTGAGTAAAGTCTGACGTCATACATATTTGTACTCTTTCATTAGAACGGAAAATATAATTGAATTTTCGACCTTTTACAGTTATTTTTTCGGAGTTTTGACCTCAGATTTGGATTTTTCCCAACTTTTTACATA
>NW_007511368.1:0-246 GCF_000475195.1 Diaphorina citri
AAACCTTCTCCTAATAACTCAATTAAAAATCTACTAATTGAAGACATGTTTGTGTCATGCGAAAGATTTATTATACTCACTTGGGAATGCTAGATTTTCAAGTAACAGGTAGCCTCCTAGATTGGGTTACCCATTTCGGAGTTTCGAATTTGAAGAGATTTTGAACTTAAATTTGAAAATTAGAAAAATGTGGAGCATGGCGCATACCTAAAGTTAATTAGATTTCTCGAGTTAATTTGCGTGTAA
>NW_007511369.1:0-246 GCF_000475195.1 Diaphorina citri
AACTTACAAAAAGATCTGAAGATGCGGTAGTGCGCCAGGCCAAGTTCCAGTAAGCACGCCTGTGTATCTTTACATATAAATGTAGGCAAAATTCACAAAATTCGAGTGTTTCACTTCAGGATATTGAAAATTAGTGGATGTGCCAAAACTACCAGTTCACTATTATATTATATCTCCACTTTGTCAAGAACTCTTTGAACCTATCCGCCTACTTTAGTATATCTTGTTGAACCCTATTTATTACAT
>NW_007511370.1:0-246 GCF_000475195.1 Diaphorina citri
TTATCAGCCATTTTAAGCCTAAACAAATCAAATGGAACTTATCAGGCCTTTTAAGGACTGAAAAAATATTGGTAAAATTCACCCTGAGAAGCTAAGGCTCGTTTACACTAGACCGACACTCCAACACGATTTTTCAACCAATCGGAGTAGTGTATTTTCCAAGATGCTCAAAAGATTTGATTCTGATTGGTTGAAAATTTGTCGGAATGTCGGCCTGGTGTAAATCAGCATTTAAGTCGGGGACGG
>NW_007511371.1:0-246 GCF_000475195.1 Diaphorina citri
CATCCTGAAGTTCTGAGGAAAACAAATAACAAGGAGGTAAATAAAAACTGGGTTCATATCCGACCATTGACAAAAAAAAATGAGGCATTCGGATTTCGATTGCAAATTAGATAGGCAGTGGCGTAGCCTCCATGTAGGGCGTGTATGGCGGCCATACAGCTATCATAGGTACTTATTAGTGCTTTATTTAGACTGTCGAATTAGGACATGTAGTCCCAATATCTCAACAGTTATTGCAACACTTTG
>NW_007511372.1:0-246 GCF_000475195.1 Diaphorina citri
TATAGCATCAATGATGACATTATTGACATTGATGAAGGATATTAAAGCACCAATAAACCAACATACCTCAGTACAACATGATTCATAAACCTCTCTGCAGAAACATAAGATTATGATGAGATTTACCCACCAGTAAGACGGAATCTGGTGAAACCAGGGGTTCCCAAAGCTAAGAGGAGCTCTTGATATTACCTACCCATATAAAGAGGTGTGCTCTATTACACTGTTGACATACTGGAACAACTT
>NW_007511373.1:0-246 GCF_000475195.1 Diaphorina citri
TGTAATCATGGTTGATATATCAACTTAACTATCTTTAGATAGGAGAAGGGTATGTTCAACTATCGCTAGATGGGGTATGTTTTCTATTTCGTCTTAAGATCGGAAGTTTTGCTGGTTGTTTCATCGTAAAAGAATGTTCGTGATAACTTCCATAAAGTTCGGTCATATCGGTGAAAGTAAATTGTATTGTATTGACCAAAAAGCTTCTCAACATTATATGTTGCACAACAAGAAAAGTGCATCTTC
>NW_007511374.1:0-246 GCF_000475195.1 Diaphorina citri
GGCTGATTGGAATCTCCAGGAACCTCAATGGACAGGCAGAATGAGGCTGGTCACCAAAGATAAAGAGTGTATATTGAAATTGGAAGATCGGAACTCAGGAGAACTGTTTGCACAATGTCCTATTGATACTTACCCTGGTGTTGCTATCGAAACTGTCAGCGACTCTTCAAGATACTTTGTCCTCAGAATAAAAGATGACAGTGGTAAGATTTACATAACTACTTACTCAACCAGCAGTGGCGTGCT
>NW_007511375.1:0-246 GCF_000475195.1 Diaphorina citri
TCCGATTTTTTTCCGAATGTCTTGTAGGTAGGCAATGTAATTTAAATGAAAGTGTTCCCACTACACACGACACGATTTATTTCCTAGCGACAAGTGGGAAAGGGCTCTTAGAAGAAAAGCAATCCTTGGGGATGATTCCCACATTTGATTCTCACATTTCGCGCTTGCTATGGGGGCACGGTTGGTCCAGTGGTAACGCGCTTGCTTGCCATGCAGAAGGTCCCGGGTTCGAATCCCACCATCGAC
>NW_007511376.1:0-246 GCF_000475195.1 Diaphorina citri
AAACCTTATCCGAGGATAAAATCCGGCAGGAATGGGACCCTGCGGCCTAGCGCTTACGCACTATCCTCCAAGATAACTAGGCTGGCTGAAGAAACTTTGAAACTTTGCTTGATTGAAACGATGATATATCTACCGATACCTGCCTATCTAACAAGATTATCTATCTACGTACGATAGGTATGTACGTGATGGTATGATTCACCGGTATACATAGAGTCTTGAGTCTTCCAGACTCCAGTACCAGCA
>NW_007511377.1:0-246 GCF_000475195.1 Diaphorina citri
AACGTATAGACATTATTATGTATCTTTAAATGGCACCGAAGTTTGTCAACAATAAAATCATCCACGTGCACGTGACTCTGATTTGCCTCCAGCAAATACATCTTGCTAGGTTAGGTGGTAGAACACGCTTTTGACGTCACCTATTGGTTATATTGGCATAAACAATATGTTCACATGCGTCAAACGGTGAAGATACAGAAGCGCTAAGTCAGCTCTAAATTAATCTTGATGACAACCGGTTGGAGA
>NW_007511378.1:0-246 GCF_000475195.1 Diaphorina citri
TCAATTCTTTCTACCCCCATTGGATTCATTTACAATTACTTGTTCAACATTCATTACAATTCCAACAGTCAAACTTCTTCATCTCAAATATTCACCACTTGCTTCAGAATATTCACATATTCATTCTGATCCTCTACCGATCCATCTGAATCCTCATGTCGCGTGTTATACTCCTCCATGGTGCGAGCATCATTTGTCTCGTCACTTGTTGTACCTTCCACATCATCCTGATCAAATTCTGCAGTC
>NW_007511379.1:0-246 GCF_000475195.1 Diaphorina citri
TACACAATAAAATATTGAATTGGATTAACAATTAATTTTATTAATAAGTGAAATTCTTTCCATTTGTTTGTTACAGGCACTGCACTTCTGCTTGGTCACATATCACACGTGAGTACTCGTATAAGAAAATTCACTAATTGAAAACTGTTATTTTATACCGTACTTAAAGTAAAATATTAGGTATTATCGTTTTATTAGAAGTTCTCATCTTGACGATGAAAATTTTACACTTGATTTAATTAAAGT
>NW_007511380.1:0-246 GCF_000475195.1 Diaphorina citri
CTGGCGTTCTAGTTTTTCAAAGGAACAAATTAAACCCAGAGTGTGAGAAAATTGTCAAGTACGAATGGCGCATAGAGAAATAGAACATTGGAGAGAAATGAGTAAGAGAGAGAATAATGGGTATGTGTGAGAATAGGGAAAAGGGCTGAAAAGGAAAGAAATGTGTGAAGGAAAATAGAGAAGGGGGAAACAAAGGGACAGACTGAAAACATAATAAAAAAGTGAAAATTTCATTAAGTCTGCGAG
>NW_007511381.1:0-246 GCF_000475195.1 Diaphorina citri
TCTCTCTCCCCCCTCTCTCTCCCCGCTCTCTCTTTCCCTCTCTCTCTCTTTCTCTCTCGCCTCCTCCCTTTCTTATCTTTGTCATTATGTCCTCTCCCTCCTTCTCCCCTTTTCTTCTCTCTTCCTCTTACCTCCTTTTCTGTTTTTCTTCCTCTTAATTTCTCTCTTTACTTTATATTCTCTCTCTTGCCTCCTTTTCTTCGTCTTCATTTTTTTGTTTACTTCTTCCTCTTCCTTTATTTTTCT
>NW_007511382.1:0-246 GCF_000475195.1 Diaphorina citri
CATGCCCATCCCGTAGTATGCCTCTCATCAGATGGACGAAAAGGGGCACAATACTTCCCATTTAGATGCTGGGCTGCTATGTGAACACGAGTACACATTTTTGTTGATGCTGGGCATCGAACCGAGACCTTCTGCATGGCAAGCAAGCGCGTTACCACTGGGCTAACTGTGTCTCCGTTATGTGCTTTGGGCCGAAGCTGGACTTGCTTAGTATCCAAATATTTAATCATCCCCTTGTTGTTCGTT
>NW_007511383.1:0-246 GCF_000475195.1 Diaphorina citri
GGCCACCCACAGTTTCCTACCATTTAGGAACCATTACGCGGATGTTTCTTGTGGAATCTGAAACAATTTCCCTTCTTCCCACAGGAATTAGTTCAATCTCTAGGTGAAATCGTTTCAGTGTCCTAAAGGTAGCAATTTTCGTCTGTCATTTCCAAAGTACAGCAATAAAATTGTCGTCTGACATTTTCAACACAAGTATGGACTTGGCTTAAGAGACTAGACTAGGTAGCCACTACCAAACCTAGC
>NW_007511384.1:0-246 GCF_000475195.1 Diaphorina citri
CACTCAGTAGAATACTGAAATATTATGCTCGTATTTGTCTATCCTACTATTTCTTGGTAAGTCCGAGTTTTATATTCTCATATTCTCTCGTTCACTGGGTTCGACTAAAAAGTAAATCCGCGGAGATGCAAGATAATTTCCTAGACATTCCTGTGTCTCCTACTCAGGATAATTAACATCCCATCAGGTAATCACCTAGCAGCAAGATCTTCATGACCTAGGCTAATGTCTTCCACATTGGGATAT
>NW_007511385.1:0-246 GCF_000475195.1 Diaphorina citri
AGGCGTGAACCCTCCTGGTACATCATGCGTTGAAAATGAAGGCGTCTGTAACGAGAAACGAATAATTTTATCATACTGCTAGATTCTGACGTGACTTTGAGAAGATTCATCTTGAAGAGAGGAACACAAGTAACTTTTTTTGTTCACAGGGCGTTTATATGTACTAACACAGTGTTTCTTAATTGGTGTTCCGCGAGCTGACGGCAAGGGTTCCGCGAGATATTTTGGAAAAATCATACACTAGAT
>NW_007511386.1:0-246 GCF_000475195.1 Diaphorina citri
TTCTATCTGAAACTTGCTGACATTTTGTGGGGGAATTTGGAAAAAATACAACACTTCTTTATGGTACGTCGGTAGATAGGTACTTGAACAATAAATTGTGTACGGAAACGACAGCTTGTTCGTTCCTCTCCCTTTTTTTAGGGTTTTCTAAGAATTCCCAAATCAGTGTTAGTCAAGAAGAGTTATTGTTAGGTATACATATCTGCTTCATTGGAATTGAAACTCGATAAGATAAATGTTGCTCAA
>NW_007511387.1:0-246 GCF_000475195.1 Diaphorina citri
TGTCCATACTTCTCTCTCTTATTACATGAGGATCAAAATATTTAGGCCTAATTCTCATTTTTTATTATTATTATTTTTTTTTAAATGGTTGACCGTGTATGCTTTACAGATTTACATTTGAATAGCAAATAGAAAGGAATTGATATGTATTTACCCGAGACATTTTCCCAGCAAGTTTTATCGCCAATCCTTTTTACTTGTCTTGTGTCTCATATCTTAATCGTTGTAAAGACGGCCCGCAAATTA
>NW_007511388.1:0-246 GCF_000475195.1 Diaphorina citri
TTCGTAGTAGAGCGCTCTATGAGTAATTCTCGGTTGGGGGCGGACTTTATCCGTAAAGATAAGGTTAATTCTCGGAACAGCTGGCTTTCTCCTATCCTATCTTTCTCTCTTCGATTTCGGGGCGATAAGACCTTCGTAGAAGAGCGCTCTATGAGTAATTCTCGGTTTGGGGCGGACTTTATCCGTAAAGATAAGGTTAATTCTCGGAACGGCTGGCTTTCTCCTATCCTGTCCTCCTCTCTTCGA
>NW_007511389.1:0-246 GCF_000475195.1 Diaphorina citri
TCGTGTCTTCTTTCACTTTTCCTTTTTTTCTGTTTTTCAGTAAGTCTTGCGTGTGTTTTAATGTGGAAATTTTAAATTAAAAGAGAAACATATTTAGGCACCATTTTCTGAGGAAAAAAACGAGATATTACTTGAGAGCGCATTGTTAGAAGGGGATTAGAGTATTCACGTAGGAATATGAGGGAGGAGTAAATTATTATCAGCATCAAGCCTGCTGGTCAACATTTGTGTTGGAAATATCGGATT
>NW_007511390.1:0-246 GCF_000475195.1 Diaphorina citri
GTATGCAACCATGAAGGGGCAACATATAATCTCTCAAAAATTTCGCCTGCGGCGCTGAAATTTTGTCTCTTCATGAAATAGTTTTGGGAATATTTCAAAGCCTATAAAACGAGAACAAGACTTTGGTCAGTAAAAAAAAGTATGCAACCTTGAAGGAGCTACTTAAATTTTTCTCGAAAAAAATTTCGCCTGCGGCGCTGTCATTCTGTGTTCTATAGAAATGTATTGGGGGGAATAACTATACTC
>NW_007511391.1:0-246 GCF_000475195.1 Diaphorina citri
AACAAATAGAAGAAATTCAATCTGGAGAGTTTGTTTTTTGCCCTTTTTTTCCCACCAGTTCCTCTTTTTCTTCTTGCTCTGCTCCTTCATCATTCTCTTTCTTCCTCTCCTCCTTCTATTTTTTCTTTTCCTTCTCCTCTTTCTCCACCTCCTCCCTTCTTCCTTTCTTCTTACTCCTCCTCCTTTTCCTTCTCCTTCTCTTCCTCTTCTCCTTCTTCTTTTCCACGTCCTCCTTCTCCTCTTTCT
>NW_007511392.1:0-246 GCF_000475195.1 Diaphorina citri
TAATTTAGTAGGTACATCATAATTATATATTTTTATATACAGGGTGACCAACGTTATGTGACGTTAAAATTGCGGTATACAGTGTGGACCACTTTTATTCTAAAAGAGTGAGTCCAAACAAATGGTTGATGAATTTGAATAGAATTCTACCCAAGATTTATTCGAATGAAATAGAAATTGGAAATCAAAAAACTTTGAAAATTATCATTGCCAAGTTGCCATTTCCATCCCTTTACTCTAACCTGG
>NW_007511393.1:0-246 GCF_000475195.1 Diaphorina citri
AACTAGTCAACTACCTATACAGAGACTGTTGATATACTCATATACATCCTCTTTCGATGGTGTATTCCGTACTAGGTACTTCCATTTTCTGTGTGGGCGACTCTTTTCTCAAAACACAAACAGGGGACTGCGAGCGTGCAAACTTTCAAGATGGTACTTCTCCTATTTACAACATGAACTTTCTCATCGGAAAAATTCCCTCGAGAATTGAAAACTCCATTGTACTTATCCCCGCGGAAAGAAAAT
>NW_007511394.1:0-246 GCF_000475195.1 Diaphorina citri
AATTTTCAAAGGTGATTTCATATGCAGCAATATTACCGGAACAGGTTGATGTTTGGAGTTCCTAAAGGTTCAATGCCTCTTTGACAGCCAAGTTACTGTTGGACTGAGGTTTGAATAATAATCAATTTATTGATTATTTCGGTAGCTTTCTGTATTTTCGATTGATGCTTTCGATTGATGCTAGAAGGGTAAATCTCAATAGCTAATAGAGTTTTCTTAGTGAAGGAAATCAGTTTGAAGTATAAT
>NW_007511395.1:0-246 GCF_000475195.1 Diaphorina citri
GGTAATATTGCGAATTTCGATCTCTTCCATCAAATCCAATACCAAGAAAGTCCGGAAAGAATAAAGAACCCAAAAAAAATCTCTCTCAGAAATGGGTAATAAATTGGAAAGGATATATTGCTTTTGAACTCCGACCTAAGTCCGAGGTGAAGGGAGGTAAAGTGGTGAATAGGGATTGCAATGCGGGATCCCGCAATCCCGCAATCCCGCGGGATCCCGCACCTTTTTCCAATCCCGCAATCCCGC
>NW_007511396.1:0-246 GCF_000475195.1 Diaphorina citri
TGGTAACGAGGTATGGTAAAGAAGTACCTACACAAACTCCGTCCGACTTTTCAGCTGTCCAGAGATTGGTATGGTACGCTACCTCATGTCACAAGCTCTAAAGTATAAAATAAATTGATTTTGAACCACAATTTTCCACAATGAGATCAAATTTTTCACACAGCTCCCTACGGGGCTGAGGAAGCACAAAACATATTTTACCCAAGTCCGCAGTAGTACAACACTCGCGGTACAGGGTGCAGAGTG
>NW_007511397.1:0-246 GCF_000475195.1 Diaphorina citri
TTTCCAATCTAATTAAAGGGGGGGAATAGATGTGTAGGGGTTCTGTTGAATTTCAGGACTTCTAAGTCTTCTAACTATCAGGCTTATTCTACTATACTATCTACTTTTGGTCATAATTTTGCTTTAGCACTTGCCTTGTTAGCCCTACGTTGCGGGTTTAATTCCCTTATCAGATAAGGTTCGTTCTCGGAACGGCTGGCTTTCTCCTATCCTGTCTTTCTTCTCTCTTCGCTTTCGGGATGATAA
>NW_007511398.1:0-246 GCF_000475195.1 Diaphorina citri
AAATAGATAAGAGTAAGGAGATATTGCTATTTGCAAAAACTAAAGTTCTACATCATTCGATGAACAACTCTGTATCACAATATTCAGAACACAAAAATATTGATTCGAATCTGCGAGTATCATCAATTGTGTTGTGTTAATTGGGATGATGTTTCCATCAAATAGAATTAGCTTCAGTCTATCCATGTCTGATGGTGATTCATTTGATATTGAAACTCTATTGCTATTGTGAATGCCTAATTGATC
>NW_007511399.1:0-246 GCF_000475195.1 Diaphorina citri
CTTCACCCCTAATTTTCCAAGTCATTCCTGTCTTGGTAATGTCATACTTTGAAACATATCTTCATATTTGTCTTAACAACTTACTTTCAACATGTCTTAATTGTCTCATCTCGTTGATACAGCAAGTTGCTGGAGTATGAAATGAGTGTGTTACAAACATCATCATTGTGTGTTCTTGTGTTTCTTTCTTTAGTTTCTAAACATTATGTTAATTTCTACTTAGACCTGGAGTGCTAATGCTATGTG
>NW_007511400.1:0-246 GCF_000475195.1 Diaphorina citri
TTTTCTAGGATTCATATACATTTATTTCTACGTGCCAGAAACTGAAGACAGAACCCTTCAAGAGATTCTGGATTTCTTTGCAGAAAACAAAAACGCTCGTGATTTTAAGCGACCATCTAAAAGCAAACAACCTCTCACATGTTGATCTGTACAGCTACTTGAATCATGAATGCAACAGAACTGATTTTATTTTGTATATTTATGTTTAAGAATCCTGCTTTCTGAATCCATTTGTCGACTAAAACT
>NW_007511401.1:0-246 GCF_000475195.1 Diaphorina citri
CGCTTGCCAAACATCTTGTATTTTTGAGTAAGCATGAGACAAATGTACCTGCAAACCTGTTGTGTAAACATGATTTCAATTTGTACTGTTTCCAGAGAAGATGAAAAAAAAATGAACAAACGAGCACAAAACAACGCCATCTCTCAATGAAAAATCGTATAGGTTACCCTGTTTGTTTCCAGCAGGACAAAGTACCAGAGCCTAACAAGATGTGTGTTAATAATGAAAGTTTCATCCAAAGTTCCG
>NW_007511402.1:0-246 GCF_000475195.1 Diaphorina citri
CATCAGGATGGACATGCTACGACACAGACAACATGCGTCTCGTGTATCAATTGTTTCATTGGTAGGAAATAAAAACGGCGGTGAAACACTCATGTTAAAAAAAAAAAAAATCAACAGAATGAAAAATGATTGAATCACAATATTATAGTAATGTCTCCGTTCTATTTTAACACAGTTAGAAATTGAGTTCCTAAAGGACACGCGTAAGACATCATTTGTCACCAAATGTCTCAAGTTTATCTTGGA
>NW_007511403.1:0-246 GCF_000475195.1 Diaphorina citri
TGTATATTTTTTTTCCTCTTTGTGTTGGGTTCCACTTTTATATGAATTGCCGTCGGACATTTCATTCATTTCTCTCTCCCTCTCTGTTATAAATATCCACTTTTTTTTTCTCTCTGTGTGTTTAATGAATATTTTTTTTTGTGTTCCCTCTCTTTTTCTCCTATCCGCTCTCTCTCCAGTCTCTCTCTCTCTCTCTCTCTCTCTCTCTCTCTCTCTCTCTCTCTCTCTCTCTCTTTTTCCTTTCAT
>NW_007511404.1:0-246 GCF_000475195.1 Diaphorina citri
AATCGAGTACGCATTGCTCACATAGGGATATCTAGATGTTTCCTACGTCTTGTTCCATTTAACTTGAAGTAATGACGAGTATTTTGCACGTACATTGCTGTTTGCTAAGCTCTTTGTCGGATAACAATTGGACGGTGCTTATACCTACTACCTGTCTCTTAGTGCTGGTCTGGTCTGCCTTTATTGATGAATTTTCATTATTGTTAGCACAATACACCTCGCTTCCTGAACAAATACATATCCTCT
>NW_007511405.1:0-246 GCF_000475195.1 Diaphorina citri
TTGGAGAGTAATAATCCGGGGTAATGTTTCTACTTTTCGCTACTTACGAGGCTATGTACAGGTACACTCCACCGAAAGAAGAAAAACAAGCAGGGTCCGTCCCTCCGGGAATTTTTTAGCCCGTAGTGTTCAGAGAAAATCAGTAGGTACCTATGTACCTACCTACCCAATTTGTTTAATATTCAGTTTATTATTATTCTTGATTTGATTTTACTTTTATGTAATGATTTAAAATCAAGACTAGAG
>NW_007511406.1:0-246 GCF_000475195.1 Diaphorina citri
GATCGAAAAGCACTTGTGCCGAATGAATTGTTGGAAAGGTTAGTGTTTCTTTCGAGTTAGATGATGAAAGCTAGTCAGAAATGACTAATGAGAAACATTGATATTATTTCCACGTAAATAACTTATGACTGCTAACTTACCTATATGACAGTAAAAAGCATTGAATACTTTGAAATTTAATATCCCTTTTCAGCATAAACTTTAATTCCGGACATCCTGATGCCAATGAAAACAAGAAATCGGAAA
>NW_007511407.1:0-246 GCF_000475195.1 Diaphorina citri
GTCTCTCCACACACCAAACAGTAGTACTTCTTCACTTGCCTCCCATTCTCTCTGGTTCCACTAGACCCATCTCCACTAACACTAATTCCGCCAACACTTACTTGAAATAGTTTCTGAGTTTCATGCAGCTCAGTCATGTGTCGTTTGAGGAGCAGCTGATATCGAAACGTCTCTCCACACACCAAACAGTAGTACTTCTTCACTTGCCTCCCATTCTCTCTGGTTCCACTAGACCCATCTCCACTA
>NW_007511408.1:0-246 GCF_000475195.1 Diaphorina citri
TTAAAAAAATATGTGAAGAAAATTTGTAAAATAAAAATACAAATAAATATAATAAATTAATTAATAATATTTGAAGAGAGCAGAAGAGCAAGGATTAATTAAAAGATTAAAGCAAAAGTAAGACACTTCGCGCTTGTTGGAAATTCGTTTGCGGTTAGCGCTTTGCCGCGAATGCTTCCTAAAAGACACGAGTGGAAATTTGCGGAAAACTACTTTTGTGAAATAGACAGGAATTTGGTGTTCCTA
>NW_007511409.1:0-246 GCF_000475195.1 Diaphorina citri
GAAAAAAACGTCTTTGTTTTACTTTATCTTTTTTTCTGCTTTTTAACTACCTTTTTCCTATTCATCCATCTGTATTCCACATATTATATTTATTCTTTTTAAAACTTTATGTGACATTTTTTTCTTCTCTCGACTCTTTTCTTCCTCTTGAAATGTTCTTTGAGAGAAAGATGAATATCATATTAGAAGGTGCATAAGAGCTCTACATTATGTGCCTTGTAATAATATATTGCCGTTTGTTATCTA
>NW_007511410.1:0-246 GCF_000475195.1 Diaphorina citri
TAAGACAGTAGCAGGTAATACCTATTGTTAATAGCAGTAGCTATTACTTAAGTATCAAATCTCATCATCAGGTAGGTAGTGTTGATTGTGTTTCTGCCCATTTATCATCGAATGAAACAGGTATCCTGCAACTTTTCTAACTTGAACTTACAGCTAAACTTAGAGGGAACTGTAACTGCTGAGGTCTTATCGTCCCGAAAGCGAAGAGAGAAGGAAGACAGGATAGGAGAAAGCCAGCCGTTCCGA
>NW_007511411.1:0-246 GCF_000475195.1 Diaphorina citri
ATGAAACGAGTGGGAGAGAAACACGAGAGAGGAAGAGGAGGAAAATGAGTGCGAGAGAGGAAATTATATGATGGAAGTCACACGATGAACTTAATGAAGTGAACAAGGAGAGAGAGAGAGAGAGAAGGGAAAGAAAGAGGAAAGAGAGGAGCTATGTTAATATAAGTCGACGTGTACTTCAAACTAAGAAGACGGAAAGGGAGAGAGAAAGAGAGGGAGAGATAAAAAGGAAGAGGGAAGGAGAGG
>NW_007511412.1:0-246 GCF_000475195.1 Diaphorina citri
GATGATGATGATAACATGGCCGAGACAGAAGATCCTGAAGAAAGATATGCAGAGTTAATGTTGGGACGAGAAAATAACACAGAGCCAGAGGAAGAGGATGAAGTGGTCAAGGCAATCAGAAAGTACAAAGAAAGGAGCAAGGAAAGAAAGCTAACCGAAATCAAAGTAGAAGATACTGTATATGATATTTCATTTCACACGGGAGAAAATATTATTGCTGCTGCAGACATTACTGGTGATATTAAA
>NW_007511413.1:0-246 GCF_000475195.1 Diaphorina citri
TTCATTTGTTAAAATTCTGATTTTTTAAGGTTTGATGTCTCTCTTTCACTCACTACCCTATTTACCTTAAAATATACAAATGAACAAATCATATCCCTGCTCATGTAGAGCCATATTTACAGAGACATGGCAGTAGAGAGCGTGGAAAAATACCACAGTCAATGAATTGGAACAATCAAGAAAAACAGAACACTGATTCCCTTCTAAATTAGTTTCACTTTGATGTGGACTCAGATTTGATAGGAG
>NW_007511414.1:0-246 GCF_000475195.1 Diaphorina citri
AGATTGTAGATTTTTATCAATTTTAACTTGTTTTGTTGTAGACTTTTAGAGCAGAACTGATTCAATTCGGTCGGTCAGCAAAGATGCAGGATTTGTGTACTGTGCAGTTGTTGTTGGTAAGATCGACCATGTAGTTTTTCTACCAAACAAAGCGAAGAAATGATTCGAGTTAATTGAATAATTTCAAGCCCAAGTTGACTGACTTGTACCCATTTTGGTTTTAAAGAACCGAAAATTTGTTATGCA
>NW_007511415.1:0-246 GCF_000475195.1 Diaphorina citri
TGCAACATGTTTTGTTACACGTGGTACCACACATGTGCTAGCTTGAGTTACATAATATGTATTATGTTTATGTACCTACATATATGTATTATGTAAGTATATGAAGGCGAAAAATTTCAATGCCAATGTTAAGCTTTTCTGTGGTGACTGGAATGTAGATTTCTTAGATAGGTCCAAACAAACCTTAGATCTTTTATCTCTTTTCAAAAGTTTCAATCTACATCCTCTAGTATCCACTCCTACCAG
>NW_007511416.1:0-246 GCF_000475195.1 Diaphorina citri
TGATGTTCAACAAAATTCCAAGCTCCTGTGGGTTACTCACTTCTAGGTCAATCAAACCAAGATTCTTAACTTTTTTTTTAATAGTATTGTTGTTTTTGGCTATTAAATTCGGATAGGTAGGTGTATGTGGCTAACATCACGTAGGCCATATTTCGGGTTCAGAGTGGAACTTTCCATATTTTTGGACCTGTACAATGAAATTTCACATATTTTGGATCTAGAGTTGAAATTCTCTTTTTTTTTTTT
>NW_007511417.1:0-246 GCF_000475195.1 Diaphorina citri
ATCCATGTAGATGTTCTAGTGATATGTGCATATGTAGATGTTTATCGTGGACTTCGTCTTATGTGTGATGGTTCAGATCGTTGTGCTTTCTTCAGTTTATAGGTCTGCTGTCCTGTGGCCGTGGGCCAGGTCTGTATTCAGGAGGGTTTCAGGGTGAATGGTTTGGTGATCCCACCTTGGAGAATAGTCCCCATAGTCTGATTAGCCTGGAGATGTCTGGCTGGGGGACTTTAAACATGGAGGATA
>NW_007511418.1:0-246 GCF_000475195.1 Diaphorina citri
AGGGTGAGAGAGAGAAGGACAAAGAGAGAGAGAGAGGGGAGACTTCTTGTAAAAAAAAAATATTGTTTTTCATGAGGGAAAGAAAGAGAGGGAGTGAGGAAAAAACTTCTGAAAGTCGAAACCTATGAAGTCTGTAGGGAAGTATATGAGAGGAAGAGAGACAGAACGAGTAGTTTTGAATAGACTGGAGAAAGAGAGAAAGAGAGAGAGAGAGAGAGAGAGAGAGAGAGAGAGAGAGAGAAGGAG
>NW_007511419.1:0-246 GCF_000475195.1 Diaphorina citri
GTTCTTGTTTTCCTTTTTGTTCATCTTCTTCTTCTGGTTCTTGTTTTCCTTTTTGTTCATCTTCTTCTTATGGTTCTTGTTTTCCTTTTTGTTCATCTTCTTCTGGTTCTTGTTTTCCTTTTTGTTCATCTTCTTCTTCTGGTTCTTGTTTTCCTTTTCGTTCACCTCCTTCTTCTGGTTCTTGTTTTCCTTTTTGTTCATCTTCTTCTTCTGGTTCTTGTTTTCCTTTTTGTTCATCTTCTTCTT
>NW_007511420.1:0-246 GCF_000475195.1 Diaphorina citri
TAAGTAACCATTAACCACTTCTTGATATTTTAAATTTAAATCCTATATCTAAACCCAATGCTTTCGGGCTAAAGATGCCTCCAAAATACGCCACAGTATGTGATGTACCGACACAGTCCCCCATCCAGATAGCAACCACGCACGACGTAGCTCAACTCCAGCGCGCCAGGTCGTAAAAACCGGTAGATCGACGTTGGCGATGGCTACATTAACTTTGTTTCGAACAATAACCGCTATTACAGCCGA
>NW_007511421.1:0-246 GCF_000475195.1 Diaphorina citri
TTTCTGCGGTTGTCCCTAGCAAGGTACCTACTTGTTGTGAAAGTACAGGGTGCGAACAAACAATTTCACTATTTTTTGATGTAAACATCATAAATAGACTGTCCAGCTGTCCACACCGAAACAATTCATTTGATACCCCACTTGATAGGATTTCAAGGGAGCAACAATTATTAGTATTAGTATTAGTATTAGTATTAATAGTGCTTTATTTATTCATATTTTTAACAGTAGGTACAATATTACAAT
>NW_007511422.1:0-246 GCF_000475195.1 Diaphorina citri
AAAATGACGTCATAGATGTCTCGAATATTACGTCATATCTTCTGTGTAGTGCTGTCGTGAAATTTCCAACCTACATATATGTATATTCTCAGCTCGAAGGCAGTAAATTTTCCAGTGTAGTGTATTTTCCTCGTATATTAAGGTTAAGAAAATTAAAAGATGACTTCCATCCGTACATTTGACCAATCAAAATAAGATATGTCTCTGAGTAGATTCAAAATCAGCAATACATTAACTGTGATCAAT
>NW_007511423.1:0-246 GCF_000475195.1 Diaphorina citri
GGGTGTGTACGCCAGCGATTGTTTTGGGTGTGCCCGCCTTGCCTATTACATCCACAGCCTGTGAAATAGAGGGAATGAAAGTGAGGGTGAGAAATGATATTGATGGGCTGAAAAGGAATAAATAAGTAACCAACCTCAGTGGTGTAGTCATGTAGTGGTTAGCACAGTGGACTGTCAATCTGGAGGTTGGTGGTTCAAGTCCAAGTTGAGTAATAAAATTCATAGTGGTTTTTTTTTACGATTTCT
>NW_007511424.1:0-246 GCF_000475195.1 Diaphorina citri
TCAGGTAGACCTGTCAGGTCCACCTGGTCAGTGGCTGGCCTTGAATTTAAAGTACCTTCATAGGTAATTGAAATTTACTAATGGGGAAGGAGGGGGTTTCATTCAATCAGGAGCATCAGCTATTATCACTTTAGATATTGGGACCAGCATGCTGTCTGGGAGTAGAACAGGAGAACCCTGGACTACAAGACAACTACCTGGTACCACTCATATGACGCGCATGAGCTATGGTATCATCATCTTGAA
>NW_007511425.1:0-246 GCF_000475195.1 Diaphorina citri
CTGAAATATTTGGTACAAACACTAACACCGATATTTATGAAGAAAATATACGACTCTCAAGTAGCACTCAAGCATCAATTCCAAGCATCTGATTGGTCAAAATTGACTTCAGTCCGACTTGAGAGCGAGAATTTTTGTTCAAATATACGGGTGTAAGTTGTAGATAACAAATGTCAAATTAATACCTACTTTAACAAAAAGTCAAAATAATCTTAGGTAGGTAGATCTGCTACTATTTAGACTAGG
>NW_007511426.1:0-246 GCF_000475195.1 Diaphorina citri
CGTCTGGTTCAAATAATAACTTCGCTCAACGTACATATGTTAACTTCAGTAAACCTAACCGAATCATAGGGATCGCGTAGTTCAGATACGCCTTCATGATAGTCATGAAGTATTTTGATGAAGTGTTTCGTACGTCGAAGTGTTTACCCCTTCGCATGTAAGTTTAACAAATTGGCTGAGTAGACTAATGTATGTGTTTATGAAAATGAGTTGTATAAAACAAATAAGTTGTTGTGGGGGCACGGT
>NW_007511427.1:0-246 GCF_000475195.1 Diaphorina citri
TGTTAGTTCTTAAGTTTTTGGTGGATTCGTTCATTCGTTCTCAAATTTTATAAATTACTATCAGTTCAACTCTGAGCGCAGGGCAGTACACCAGGCCAAATTCCAGTAAGCACGCCTGTGTTCGCAATAATTTCAAACATTTCCGTTCGAGCGTGTTTTTTTTCCAAAAGATATGAATATAAGAAGGTCTTTACGTTTCATCACCAACTAATACTTTTCAAATTGTCAACCCGACTTAAGGGAATA
>NW_007511428.1:0-246 GCF_000475195.1 Diaphorina citri
TTCAAGTGTTTTGATAATGAAACAAAATATTATGAAACATTAACGTTCTCGATTCGATGTAGTTTGGTTGCATTGTCGGACTTGTTCAAGAAGAAGGGAAGAATATGCTTGTTTGTTGCTTCTCATGAGAGGAAGTTACTAAGTGCATTGGCTGGTTTTACATGGAGCATGAGAGCTACATGTAGACGCCCCATTGGCTTGGCCTGTTATGAATGACGATGTAGACCAGAGTGCAGGAATAGAAGT
>NW_007511429.1:0-246 GCF_000475195.1 Diaphorina citri
AATGTAAATGTACATTTTACATTTTGCATTTTGCATTTTCCATTTTGCATTTTGCGGTTCGCACATCTCTGCAAATAAACACCTTACTCTGATGATGAAATAAGTTAGTATCTTATCGAAGAACGGTCAAAATAACAATTTAGTAATTCAAGTTACTGACTGGTTAACTAGGGTAAGTGTACCATTTATTGGCCCACCTGCCCACATATATTTTTCTAATTTTTGTTTTTATGACTACAATTTTTG
>NW_007511430.1:0-246 GCF_000475195.1 Diaphorina citri
AACAAAAATAAATATAAAATAAATTTTAAAAATTGCCGCCGGGACAGCTATCTCACGTCGTCCGAGCTCATCTCAACCTGGTACATAAACACACCCTAACCTAGGGTGATTGCTTTAGGCTGACATTTGGTTTTGGCTACAAATTTTTTACATAGGGGGCAACTGCCTCAAAGGATGGGTTAAGCTTATACGTACGGATGTATATCTTGTCTAGCTAGGGTACGTTAAACAGAGAGTAGACTAGTG
>NW_007511431.1:0-246 GCF_000475195.1 Diaphorina citri
TTGTTCTGCTCATTGAGAGCTATTTAAAACCGGTCTGGCCGGTAAAAATTTGTCAACGGTTTGTCTGGAAAATTGAAGTTTTCCATTTTTCCAAAGGGTTTTCCGGAGTTTTCCGGAGAACGGTTTGGGATAAAGACAAACGGTTTTCACAGGTTTGTTCTGCTCATCGAGAGCTATTTAAAACCGGTCTGGCCGGTAAAAATTTGTCAACGGTTTGTCTGGAAAATTGAGATTTTCCATTATTCA
>NW_007511432.1:0-246 GCF_000475195.1 Diaphorina citri
ACGCCTCTGACCAAGGGTTTTATCCTGAAGTTCAAATTAGAATAAATGAAGGTAGGAATCTATTGAAGGTTTCCTTTTCTTTTGGGATAAGGTCCGGTGAAATTAGCCTCAAGTTTAGGTATGCAGGAGCTGCAAAAAGGGGGTTTCAAGAGAAAACAGTGTAGCAATAGAAACAGGAGTGATACGCCGCCCGCGAACCGTACCTTATAAGGAGTCGACGCCGTCGATCGACGAGGTGAAGAATCT
>NW_007511433.1:0-246 GCF_000475195.1 Diaphorina citri
TGAATGTAATCCGTTTAAGTAGTTTCTCGGAGAAATTATAAATCATTCTATTTTGAAATGAAATCTCACCCCTGGAACTCGCTTTTATCCGATCTTAGCCTTCCTTCCAAGTGTTATTTTCACTTGTATTTTCCCTTATCCAATCCCAGAATACCACTATTTTTCTCTTGTCTCTATTTCTGAGGGTTTTCGCCCCAATTCAGCATTTTTCAATGGAATTGCACAAAATACATTCAGCATACGGTG
>NW_007511434.1:0-246 GCF_000475195.1 Diaphorina citri
TGGTGAGCCTGAGCTTGAGGGGTGGCATGAGTTCAAGGGTTAGCTTTTTTTTATGGAATTTGCATAACTGGAGGTAGCTTTAACGTGTATCACAAAAGTTGGTAGTCTACCTACTCGCAGTATAGGGTGGTAAATATGATTCTGTACATATTTGTAAGAAAAAAAGGGAAAGAGAGAAAGGTGAAAGGTTCTCGACTTTTTTACTTTCCTTATCCTATAGGAAGGAAAGTAATGTAATTTATATAT
>NW_007511435.1:0-246 GCF_000475195.1 Diaphorina citri
AAATCTAAACCGATCCTGAGATATGATCAATATAAGGACAAGGAACATAAGCACAAGGTGCAAATCACATCTGGGCATTACCTAAGTACCTATTACCAGAGTTATCAACTAACTGTACATAATTCGAGTTCGAGGTTGTATCACGAGCTTTGAAGTGAGGATTTGAGAGATCCAACATTGAACACTGACTAGCCGGTTTGCTCCAATTGCCCCGACACTTTTGAAATAGTCTGAGTAGTGTTTTGA
>NW_007511436.1:0-246 GCF_000475195.1 Diaphorina citri
ACTGATTGGGTGATATGGGCTTGAGTACCTCCAGTTGATATTGTATTCTTTACAGAATTGTTTGATTTCCTCTGAGTGGAAAGGACTGTTGTCACTTAAGATAGACTTTGGAATTCCAAATTTTGAGAAAAGTTGTTTCAAGATGTTGATTATTTCTTGACACTTTTAAAAGGACTGTTGTCACTTAAGATAGACTTTGGAATTCCAAATTTTGAGAAAAGTTGTTTCAAGATGTTGATTATTTCT
>NW_007511437.1:0-246 GCF_000475195.1 Diaphorina citri
AAGATATGTAAAGAAAACAAATTACTTAGGCTAGTAATTAGGTATTACTTGATCTACAATGTTTTCTAGTTTCAAGATTATCACATAAGTAGGTACTTGGGGAGTTACATAAGTAGCTATGTATTTGATTGAAAGCTTGTACAAAAACATGCTGTTTATGTCATGGGTTTGAGTTTATCAATGATAAAAAATGGTCTGATGACCTTCATCTTCATTCCATACTGCCTACCCTTCAACCATTAGCCC
>NW_007511438.1:0-246 GCF_000475195.1 Diaphorina citri
GAACATAATCGCGAAATCCGCGAACATAATCGCGAAATCCGCGAACATAATCGCGAAATCCGCGAACAAAATCGCGAATTCCGCGAACATAATCGCGAATTCCGCGAACATAATCGCCAAATAAATCCGCGAACATAATCGCCAAATCCGCGAACATAATCGCCAAATAAATCCGCGAACATAATCGCCAAACCCGCGAACATAATCGCCAAATCCGCGAACATAATCGCGAAATCCGCGAACATA
>NW_007511439.1:0-246 GCF_000475195.1 Diaphorina citri
TACCTGATGTATCTATAGCGTTTGACTCTGTGAGTATCAGATGTAGAAATTATTGACTATGTAATATATCTCCTACTGGATGTCCTATGGCGTGTCACCATTCTGATATTGTATCATACAGGATGGAATGAAATTTGGGGTCCTAAGGATGAGGCCTGAGGAGCGAAAATGGTTGGAGTTACCCAAGGATGCAGTGCTAAGAGAAAACGAAATAGTTACAAAGGTTGTTCAATTGTTACAAATGTT
>NW_007511440.1:0-246 GCF_000475195.1 Diaphorina citri
TCTTGTAGGTACATGAAAAAATTTGGTATACGTAGCTACTAGATTCATAGTAGATAATATTTGGCATTCGTAGATAGGTACACATAGGTAGAAGTGCCAATATTCAATGAGCCAAAAATGGGTCAAAACAAAAGAAATTAAAGAATTAGCCATTATTGACAGATTAATGTTGTTCAATAATTTTGTCCCTTTGCATGGAAACTTTTAGGTACGAACTAACATGTTTTATTATTAATTTTTATTTAT
>NW_007511441.1:0-246 GCF_000475195.1 Diaphorina citri
AGGTATAAGGGACGGACTATTGTATTCGCTTCGGTGTCGTCTGTGTTTCTGTCAGTCTGTCTGTCTGTTCCCATAGAAACACTTATCCAAACCTGGTCGACCTATATATCAAATTAAAGGTCTTTTTACCAGGAACACGAAAGTGGTAGTGCAAATTTTGTCCAGAGGACCGTAAAGCCAAAAAACCAAAAAAACTGGTTTTTGGGGGATTTTTTTCACATTTTCTCACACAAATGAGCTCTGATC
>NW_007511442.1:0-246 GCF_000475195.1 Diaphorina citri
CTAGTAAAGAGCTGGATAAACAACCAGACAGAGAAAATGTGCTCAATAGTTTTATGAGCCACACTGGGCAAAACAAATTAAACCTAGAAACCTACAATCTATGGAATTTCTACTTTGATTTTCTATGGAAATTTCAAACTTTCTATGGAAGCCAGCCTAGTTAGCTTCTAGTTGGTAGTGCGTCTACCTTGTAAGCGCTAGGCCGCGGGTTCGATTCCCGCCCGGGGCGGATTTTATCCTGATGGG
>NW_007511443.1:0-246 GCF_000475195.1 Diaphorina citri
AAAAAAGAATGATAATAAAAAATATTCATCCAATATTTTATTTTTTCATATCTACTGTTCAATTTATCCTTCTGTTTCCGACACGATATCAAAGATTTTTTTAAGCATGAATGCCCTCCAGTAATGTTGCTCCCAGATTACGACAACTAAATTTTATGACTTGACTTGGAATCGAACCACCAACCTCTGGATCTGAAGTCCACTCCGCTCACACCACCGAGGTTGGTTTGCGCTCTCATGGTTTCT
>NW_007511444.1:0-246 GCF_000475195.1 Diaphorina citri
GCACACGGAAAGTTCATTTTAGGTAGGGGGCCACAACCCTAATTTTGAGAGAACATTGTCAATCAATATAAAAAACATCAGGAAATAGGGAACTAATTGTCTCTCAATCGCAATCATCCCACAACTTCTCTAAGAGTCAGTCAATCTGAGAGAATCCTGAGAATTTTTCCTTAGGTTATGGAGCTTTTACCGGGAGACATGAGAAATGTCTCCTACTTCTTGTCAAAAAGGCACTGGTACAACATT
>NW_007511445.1:0-246 GCF_000475195.1 Diaphorina citri
TTTACCAGGCGAGTGTCTTAAACACTATGCCACCAAGGTAGGTAAATGATCACAGGTTTGATTCCTGCCCAGGGGAAAACTTCCTGATCACTTAAATATCCTTATCAGATAAGGCTTGAACTTTGCACATTTTTCTCCTATCCTGTCCTCCATTGGGCTGTGTTTATTAACTCAACTAGGCTTTATAGTTCATGCCTAAGCTCTAAGAGTATTAGGTGTCAATGCCTAAGCTAGAGTTAGTTTGTA
>NW_007511446.1:0-246 GCF_000475195.1 Diaphorina citri
TAGTTATTTATTTTTAATTTTATTTTTAACTCTTAATGTGTACCAAATTATGAAATGTGATACACGTTATCAGCACATAAAGGGAATTTACTGATTGGTTTATGGCCCCGATTAATTTCATTATGTACAGGTTGAACCTAGCCATGGATTTGTGGATATCCGCGAAAGGTTTCACCATAGTGATCTCCAAGGAAATTTTCACCATATGCACCTCCAAAACCGTACGGATTCGGTGGTGCTTGATAA
>NW_007511447.1:0-246 GCF_000475195.1 Diaphorina citri
ACACACACATCACTACCAATGTTTTTCTCTCCTGCTGTAAAAATCAATATGACCCAGACTGCCTACAGGAGAGAAAATACATGTAATGTGAATGTAGAACATGGTGTGTATTAGGGGAGCAGCAGCAGCAGTAGAAGTAACAGCACTAGAAGCAGTAGTAGAACTAGTAGTAACAGCAGCAGTATCAAAAGTAACAGCAGCAGCAGTAGAAGTAACAGCAGTAGATGCAGTAGTAGAACTAGCAGT
>NW_007511448.1:0-246 GCF_000475195.1 Diaphorina citri
AAAGAGAGAGAGAGAGAGAGAGAGAGAGAGAGAGAGAGAGAGAGAGACAGACAGACAGAGGGAGATTGGATTGAGGGGAGATGTTAAGAGAGAGAGAGAGCCTAATTTGAAAAAAAAGTAGGGGTTAAAATGGAGGGAGTAAGGGCCGGCTCGAGTATTTTTTACATCCTGAAAAAAGTCGAAATTTTCGTCAAAAACGGCAAATTTTCGCCAAATCCGTTCGAGAAAGAAGAATTTGAAAAAAAA
>NW_007511449.1:0-246 GCF_000475195.1 Diaphorina citri
AGATAGACGAGAATACAAATGGGAGAGAAAGACAGAGAGGGACAGAGAGAGGAAGATAGGAAAGAAGGAGAGAGAGAGGGAAAGAAAGAGAGAGAGAGAGAGAGTGAGAGAGAGATAGGAAGAGGGAAAGAAAGAGAGAGAGGGAGATAGGGAAAGAGGGATAAAAAGTAAAACGGTCAGGAAAACGAGGTTAAAAGAAAAATGGGTAAAATCGATCTGAGAATTATGCCTTAGGGAACACAGCAT
>NW_007511450.1:0-246 GCF_000475195.1 Diaphorina citri
TTTTCTGAGTGAAACAGATCTGGTTTCACGTCAAGAGAGTTGTAGCGATCCATCCCTAAGATCAATGGTGACTTGTACGAGAGTGTTTTGTTTTTGGGAGGAACATCAAGTATTGTTGTGGTCCTTGGTCTTGTCCTAGTATCATTTCCTTGGATGCCTATTTTTGAAAGAATTTCAGTACAAATTATTTTGTTGTTTAATATGTTCCTAATGAATTTCAGCTGGTTGTTCAGAAATCTGGCTTCC
>NW_007511451.1:0-246 GCF_000475195.1 Diaphorina citri
AATAAATAGCATCAGAAAGAAAGTTGAATATTTTTCTGTAGGTTCTACCATCGGGGGAGTTTACATATACCTTTTTTTCGTAATCGGGGGAATTTACGTATGACCCTACAGGAAGTAATTTTGAAATCGGGGGAATTTACATGAAATCGGGGGAATTTACATTCGCCCGAAATGAAAAGTGTCCCGATTTTTTGTTCGTGAATGTAGTTTACATTGCACAAAAATTTATGTACATAAATAACTAGC
>NW_007511452.1:0-246 GCF_000475195.1 Diaphorina citri
GGTCTGTTTCGTAACATGACCATCCCGTAGCATGTCCCTCATCAGATGGGCGATAAGAGACACAATACTTCCCATGTATAAGGTGCTGGGTCAAAACGAGAATACCAGACAGTCATCCGTTTCAATATTTGCCATCAAAAAACGAGTACAAATATTTGTCGATGGTATGATTCGAACCCAGGACCTCCAGGTTGAGGGTCCATCCTCTCGACCACTCGGCCACGAAGTTTCTTACCTGTTGTCCAA
>NW_007511453.1:0-246 GCF_000475195.1 Diaphorina citri
GCAGCTATGATTTCTTCTTTGGAAGAGGACATAAAAGCGCTCAACAAGCAAACTGTCCAATCTGTTAATAAGCAACTAAAAAGTACCAGCAAACAGGCGATCGGAATGGTCAACAAAAAAACAGCTGACACAACTAATAATCGCATTAATGGAATGGAGAAAACTAAAAACCATGTCTTAGAGTTACAGAGTGGTCTCGAGGCCAAGATAAAGATGTTCCAGGTCGAAATGGACAAGATCAAGGAG
>NW_007511454.1:0-246 GCF_000475195.1 Diaphorina citri
AGATGTTGCCGCCAAGAATCCAAGTCCTTCTTTCCCACCACTAAAATTATGCTCCGCCAGCGATTATAAACCATTAATAAAAAAAATTGTCCAAAGAAATTGGCAGTCCTCATGGAACAGTGTGCCCAATGGAAACAAACTAAAGTCTATAAAACCAGACATTGAGAAATGGCCATCATCCAATAGAAAAACGCGCCTAGAAGAAGTTGTCCTAACAAGAATGCGAATAGGTCACACCAGACTGAC
>NW_007511455.1:0-246 GCF_000475195.1 Diaphorina citri
TTTTATGGTCTAGGTGTGCAATAAGAAAGGATTTTGCGAAAATCTAAACCAATCCTGAGATATGATCAATTTTTGATCATCATAAACAGATAGGGTTCGTGTGAGCCTACATAGCTTGGAAGGTAGCGCGTCTGCCTTGTAAGCGTTAGGTCGCTGGTTCGATTCCTCCCCTGGGCGAACTCGCTACTCATCAAATAAGGATCGTTCTCGGAACGGCTGGCTTTCGCCTATCCTGTCCTTCCTTCG
>NW_007511456.1:0-246 GCF_000475195.1 Diaphorina citri
GTTACTGCTGTTTGTTGCTTATTATTATAATGAAATGCAAAGCTTTTGAAACTACAATATTTATCCATTTGACGATTTTACCTCTTTTTTATAATAATCGTTTACAAACATCGAAAAAAATCAATATTTTGTGTAATAACCTTGAAGGTGATTACCACACTTCAGGAAGATTTTACTTAGGAGAATAGGCACACTTTCTGCTTATATTCATATCCTGGACTTTCAAACAAATGAAGTTCCATCACA
>NW_007511457.1:0-246 GCF_000475195.1 Diaphorina citri
CCAGACAACTCTACACATGTTCATCTAGCCTGCGCCAAATCAAAGGTCGCTCCCATGAAGTACGTGACAATACCTCGCTTAGAACTCTGCGCAGCGTTACTGCTATCCAAGTTGTTGTCAGTTGTCACAGAAATATTCGCAGCAAGATATGACATTCAAAATATTTTCTGCTTCACAGATAGTATTGTTGCATTAAGCTGGATTATTTCAGAGCCGTTCAAATGGAACACCTTCGTCGCGAACCGT
>NW_007511458.1:0-246 GCF_000475195.1 Diaphorina citri
ATAATGTCTTGTTATGCGGTGGTCGCATTTCCAATGCAAGTCAAATTGAGTATCATCATGCTCATCCAATCATTTTACTCAAGAACAATCCACGAACAACTACTCGAATGATGGCCGATCTCCCTGCTTGTCGAGTACAAGAATCCAAGGCATTTCTGCATTGTGGTCTAGATTATGCAGGCCCGTTCAATGTGACAATTTCCAGACACAGAGGTGTCAAATCTCAAAAGGCTTATCTGTGCCTTT
>NW_007511459.1:0-246 GCF_000475195.1 Diaphorina citri
GCCATTTTGTACCTGTACTATATTGGGACTGTCACCATCTAGCAATAGTAAAACAAAGAAAAGGAAGCAGAAGAAGAAGAAGAAGCAGAAGAGGAAGAAGAGGAAGAGGAACCAAAAGAGGAAGAAGAAGAAGAAGAAGAAAAACCAGCAAGCAGAAGAAGAAGAAGAAGGAAAAGAAGCAAAGAATGGATTTTGAAAAGCATTGCAGCAAAGGAAAGGTCATAGGATGATGAAAGGTTATAGTGT
>NW_007511460.1:0-246 GCF_000475195.1 Diaphorina citri
AACGAACATTATCCCATCAGGATAAAATCCGCCCTGGACGGGAATCGAACCCGCGGCCTAGCGCTTACAAGACAGACGTACTACCAACTAAGCTAACTAGGCTGGCTTTTTTTTTTTTTACTCTTAAAACATAGAAAAGGAAATAACACTGATACTTTACATGGTAACATATTAAAATCTACGGCCTATCAAACATTTAAGAAGTCAGATTTTCAAAGTGGATGTGTTCCGCACGCTCCGAACCTC
>NW_007511461.1:0-246 GCF_000475195.1 Diaphorina citri
TAATAATTTCCCTCATGTCGTCAAGTCCTATCGCACAACAACGCAAGGTAGGCAGGTATTGCACAAAAAGGGCCGCTAAAAAGCAAAATCTCATCGCTCGGTTAGACTTTTCAATTCTAACCATTTATATCTTGAAAAAGACAATGGAAAGTATAGAAACACCTCCAAAAAAAAGCCGACTTAATTCACACCCCTAATTTATGTTCTTAAAACAACACAAGGGGCTGTGTGGGGTGTAATTTAATA
>NW_007511462.1:0-246 GCF_000475195.1 Diaphorina citri
CCGTGGGAATCCCTATGTCACCTAGGGTAGGGCTGGAGGTGTGAACTGGTTAGAATGTTAGATTACTTACAACAATGGTGCTCTTTGCCCTCTTTTTGCCTACAAGGCACAAGTGACAGGATCATGTAACCCTGTTAGGGTATGATCTAGGATTCTAGGATTGACTACAGGATTTCATCCCACGGTAACTGAACTGTTAAATTGTTCAGTGAAGGGTCTCTACATGAAATGCCAACAAAGTTTACT
>NW_007511463.1:0-246 GCF_000475195.1 Diaphorina citri
CTTCAAAGTGGGCTTTTTACACCTAAGCTTCAACGTGGGCTTTTTACACCTAAGCTTCAAAGTGGGCTGTTTTACACCCAAGCTTCAAAGTGGGCTTTTTACACCTAAGCTTCAAAGTGGGCTTTTTACACCTAAGCTTCAAAGTGGGCTTTTTACACCTAAGCTTCTAAGTGGGCTTTTTACACCTAAGCTTCAACGTGGGCTTTTTACACCTAAGCTTCAAAGTGGGCTGTTTTACACCTAAGC
>NW_007511464.1:0-246 GCF_000475195.1 Diaphorina citri
ACTTTTTGGGTTTTGTAGTCTTACAGGCAAAATGTCCACAGTTTTGGACACTGGGTCTTTATGACTGCTGACAGGGTGCACATTTACGCTTGGGTCTTTAGAGGATAAGTTGGTACCTACCTGGTATTAGGTAGGTTATAGGTTAAATTCGAACATATAGCCTCTAATGTGACAAAGACTTTTTGGGTTTTGTAGTCTTACAGGCAAAATGTCCACAGTTTTGGACACTGGGTCTTTATGACTGCT
>NW_007511465.1:0-246 GCF_000475195.1 Diaphorina citri
TTATCAAGAAAATAAGAGCTCAAGGATAATGGAGTCGTTTAAGAATATGGTGCCTCAGGTGAGTCCAGGGAGAGAATAGTTTGGTGAATTTTCGGAGGGAAATTTTATCTCCGAAGGTTTTTATCGCTTGAAGGTTTTTATCGCTTGAACTTATGGTTTCGGGTTTACGAGAGCTAACTGTAAATAAAATTATGTAAGTATTTTTTAATTCACCAGTTTAGCTAATCACTTATTTTTGCTTCTCTT
>NW_007511466.1:0-246 GCF_000475195.1 Diaphorina citri
CAGATTTCGACCGTTTTTTTGGCGGTTTTCAGCTATAGCGACAAAACGGTTAGAGATATTGTAAAAGAACACTCAAATGAGCATCATTCAATAGGATAAGGAAAGTCGTGTGATGTTCACACCAGATTTTTTCATATTGTATTATCCTATTCCTTTTCATCTATGTATTATTATTGTTCTATATCCTTGTATTCCTTGTTTTATCCTATGTTCTTATTAATAAATAAATGACTATTTTGAAAGGGG
>NW_007511467.1:0-246 GCF_000475195.1 Diaphorina citri
GTAGAGGATATTGTAAAAGCTTAACCTAAACTTTAGGGCTGTTCGTCCCTACAGCTATCGAAATGGGCTTTTTGAGTATGGCATAGATGAGGGTATTGGTATCTCATATATTTTTTATCATTATTTATTTATTTATACACTAAACAGCAAATTGTGGCATCTCATAATAATTTCATTAAACAATACAAAAAAACTTACCTGAAATAGAGACAGCACGCCTGCTTGTCCCCCAACCAATGCCACCTG
>NW_007511468.1:0-246 GCF_000475195.1 Diaphorina citri
GTAGAAATCGGTCGGGATCAAAACAGTGAGGGTTTGACCAGTGGCGCGGATCACGGTGGATTTGGTAAATGAATGCGGTGACCATCGCCCCTGAAAAATAAATAAATATGTAAGGGTTATATTTTCAGGCTGCGCCGCGACTAAATTCAACAAGACCGACACCACGGGCCCAGTGTTGCCAGATGTACGGTAATTACCGTATTTGTACGGTATTCGAGCTTTGGTACGATAATGTGTACGGTAATG
>NW_007511469.1:0-246 GCF_000475195.1 Diaphorina citri
CGATTTCGGGACGATAAGACGTCAGCAGTTACACATACATAGAGATCATTCTACCAAATCCCTCCTCTCTGATTCGTGACTGGTATCTCCTGATACTTGATTTCGTATTATGTTTCTGTCTTTTGTACGAAAAAGAAGACGAAGAAATCGAAGAAGAAAAAGAGGAGATCTTGCAGAAGGAAAACGCAGGAAAAGATACAACTTATACACAGCAACTTAATAACAATATTTTTTTCATAATAATAT
>NW_007511470.1:0-246 GCF_000475195.1 Diaphorina citri
CAATTTAAAAATCCAAATGTGCAACTTCAAGTGTTTAAAAATATGACACCAACCCCTTTCATCACAACTTACCTAGGTTAGTACCTTCCCTAATAATGAGAAACAAAAGGAGTAGATTCTCATACCTACCTAATATCTACCACTACCATGTTACCTCTCCATCAAATGTATTCTGTTATCTCACTACAAACTTCTTTTTATTTTCAGAAAATGGATCAGAAATGTTGATAGATGTAGACAATAAGA
>NW_007511471.1:0-246 GCF_000475195.1 Diaphorina citri
GTACAAATCATAAAACAAAGTTATGTCATTGCTACAAAATATAAATGGCACTTAAAAAAGACTCATCTTGTTTTTGTTTCTCCTATTTTTAACTAAGTAGTACTTATGTGGATTTCTGACGTTTTTCTCTCTTTGTTCTCTTCCACAGGTACTCTGGTCACCCTCTCATCGGCTCCCACGGCAATTAAAGCCGCTGCTACCACCTACATTGAACTCATTGTGAAGGAGAGCGACAACAATGTCAAG
>NW_007511472.1:0-246 GCF_000475195.1 Diaphorina citri
ATGTTCAAAAAACTTTGCTGCAACTTTCTCAAACACGTCCAAACTAACGAATTTCATTGCATTGCACGTTGCATTGCAAAAGTCTGGACCTACCATTAGAAAAATTAAAGGAAAATTATAAATTATCGAAATTCAAGTTGTTTTGATAGAAGGAACTGTAACAACGAGTGTCTTATCGTCCCGAAATGACCACTGCGGTCGCCTTGCATGCGGGAGACCCGGGTTCGACTCCCGGCGATGTAAAAA
>NW_007511473.1:0-246 GCF_000475195.1 Diaphorina citri
CCATACCTCGGCTGGGATCGAACCCACGCCCTCCTGATTACCAGGCGAGCGTCTTGACCACTACGCCACCGAGGTAGGTATGCCTTTAATCAAAAATCAAGGTTAAGTAGGTACCTACCTACTAAACCTATCATTCTTCATGGTGTTGGAATACTTGGAATTCGAGACGTGCGTTTGTCATTGCAAAATAAAGACCGTTCACAAAAAGGCGTTAATGGGATGTTTCCTGGCCTAACGGGATAAATA
>NW_007511474.1:0-246 GCF_000475195.1 Diaphorina citri
AAAAAAACAATTTCAATACCAGCCTTGTTAGCTTGACTGTTGGGTTGTAGGAAAACGAATACTACTTCACTTTTTGTAGGAAAACGAATACTACTTCACTTTTTGTAGGAAAACGAATACTACTTCACTTTTTGTAGGAAAACGGATACTACTTCACTTTTTGTAGGAAAACGAATACTACTTCACTTTTGTAGGAAAACGAATACTACTTCACTTTTGTAGGAAAACGAATACTACTTCACTTTT
>NW_007511475.1:0-246 GCF_000475195.1 Diaphorina citri
GCCTTCGGGCTAACTTAATTGATTTTTTTTTTTTAACACTGGTAAAGACAAAATCAGAAACACAGAGGTGATGGCTAAAATGAAGAAAAATGTAGAACTATAGTGGATTAGTGGACACAATTAAAGCAAGGAAATTGGAATACTTCGCACATATTATGCGCAATGAACACACAAATATGGATTATTGCAGTTGATATTGCAAGGAAAGATAACAGGAAGAAGATCGAGAGGAAGAAGGAGAACATC
>NW_007511476.1:0-246 GCF_000475195.1 Diaphorina citri
CTCCAATCCTTCAATCGAGAAGTTTTCCATCAATCCTGCGATAACCAATGATTCATGGTCAATTGGTGCTGATTGAAGTCCCACCAACTCATGGTGCTCCACCTGATCCACAAATTCATGGTGAATCGGGTGTCCAATATCCAACAATAACAGTCAAAAGAATCCAAAAGGTACCCAGGATAACACTACGTCTGGAGAATTTGACGAGGCAACAGTCCTTGTCAGTTGAAAAAACCCGAGTGATTT
>NW_007511477.1:0-246 GCF_000475195.1 Diaphorina citri
TTGTTATGTTAGGATTATGCATTTCAGACAAGTAACACCTATTTATAATTTTATAACAAGGAAAAAAAAGAAGGATTAATACCTACATACATATTTATAAGTAGAAATAAAGAATACGATAAATAAAGGTGCGGTTTCTTAGTGACGTGTTTTTTGCGCCTGGGCAACGTGATAGTCCGAGTGTTGTACGTCATACAGTCCTTCCTAAAGATATCACGTTGATCAAGACTCAAAAAACACGTCCGC
>NW_007511478.1:0-246 GCF_000475195.1 Diaphorina citri
TTTAAACAAGGTTATATTTGCTTATTTGTAAACCCTACCTATGAAATATAAATAACACCTTGTTTAGACTGCGCGGGAGTAAAGGGACTTATCAGTCTCATTCTGGCAGGATAAACAAGGTGTATTCTATTCATTCTATGCCACCCAGTATGAAAATAAGTGGTAATTCAACAACTTACTTTCAGACTCATTCATTGGCCACCGAATTATCCGAGATTGGTAATGTCAGGTGTGTTACTGGTTCGA
>NW_007511479.1:0-246 GCF_000475195.1 Diaphorina citri
TATATTGGCACAAGTAAAAAACAATCTGTCGTCGATAGATTATTCTCATGTTCATGCCTGCATAAAAAGTAGTAGCTACAGACATAATTATCTACAACTAAGTTAATTTCAACAATGCTTGTTAAGTGCAGAATGTAAAATAAATAATGACGTACTTCTTGAATCAATATTATCTATTGGTGATATCCTTTAAAATATTTTTACACATATTTTTTTCTTCAAATATAGACAGATAATAAAATTATG
>NW_007511480.1:0-246 GCF_000475195.1 Diaphorina citri
TACATTCGGAGGTACTTCGCGGGCCACATACTTGTATGTACATAGGGGAGCACACCCTCCCTCCAAACTTTTCAGAAACGATGTCCAATCGAATTTTGAGCGCCGCAGGCGAATCTTCTCCATGACTCAATGATAACTACACTGGTCTTGCACGCGGCAGAGCCGGGTTCAATGCCCATTTTTGCCTAAGTACCAAATTTTTTAGGTAAGTTTGTACAAATCCCAAAAAATAGTAAAATTATTGTG
>NW_007511481.1:0-246 GCF_000475195.1 Diaphorina citri
GAATTTTATATAGAAATAATTGACCATTGTACAATGTACTTCAATGTATTTTATGTACAAATAAAACATATTCTATTCACTCACTCACTCATACTAATTCTAACCCACTTCTAGATGAGCTAGGAAGATGCGGTTTTCACAATTGGATTCCTTATTTTTGTAAGTACTGGGAAAATCGGAAAATCCCGAAATTCCAAACCGTTCCCGAGATATTGACGTTTTTTAGTCCCCCCATAAGAAATACAC
>NW_007511482.1:0-246 GCF_000475195.1 Diaphorina citri
CCCCCAGCAAAAAAAAAAAAAAAAAAAAAAAAAATGCACTTTTTCGATTGAAAATATGTACCTATTAAGAAAGTTAACTTCTTGCGAGCTACCATTATGCCTAAAGAAAGGAGCGTCAAATTCCTCATTAACATCTTCGATGGAACTGGTAAGATTTTAGATTGTCACGCAGAAGGTTCTGGGTTTGAATCCCACCGACGAAAAAAAAGAGGCCAATTGAGTAGCTACATTAATGGAGTAGCGACC
>NW_007511483.1:0-246 GCF_000475195.1 Diaphorina citri
GGGGTGTTTTAATGTACTTTATGAAAGAATGCTTTGTTCTACAAATCAACATTTCCGAGTTCGATTCCCAGTATTGTCTTGACTCTGTGACTCTTTTGAGTGACTTGTAATTGTTTTCATTAGGCCAGAGAAGGTAATATCTCTTCGTCTTCTCCTTTTCCCCCCTTCTTACTATCCTATCTTTGAGTGGATGAAAGAGCTCACTGTGTGAGAATCCTGCCGTAAAGACTTAAATATGATATCTAA
>NW_007511484.1:0-246 GCF_000475195.1 Diaphorina citri
ATTACTATGGCCATCTTCAGAACAACTAAATAAAAAATTACAAAAATTTGAAAATTCGCGCTAAGACGACACAAACGCCAGTCCATAATCCACTCCAGTCAAGTGAAGACCATGTCTAGAAATATGTATAAGTCTTTAATCATCAGTAAAATAGCGGTCGAAATGTCGAAAATACGGTAAAACACCGCTAACCGTTGTCCTGATGTTAATAAAAACTGATATTTTGGGGGTTTTAGGTATGGTTTT
>NW_007511485.1:0-246 GCF_000475195.1 Diaphorina citri
TTGGTAAATCTTTAATTCATGAAATTTAATGGAAAGGCACGTGACTTTAAATAAATATTGTAAAATAAGTCAAACATTCACAATCACATGTCTTTTACATTTTTTCTTCTTTTCTTCCAAAAATTGGCCTTGTTTTCTTGCTCTAATTATGGACAATGTCACCCATACATTTTAAATCAGTTTTGAAAAGTCAAATTTTACTTTGAATTCATTATCTATTTTTTGCAACTGTAACTACAAGTATTG
>NW_007511486.1:0-246 GCF_000475195.1 Diaphorina citri
TACGAACTATGAGGCATGATGTGGATTTGGTTCAATTCATACATTTCTGATGATGTTGAAGCTGATTAGTTTGATTTCCAAGAAAGGAAAAATAATGAATTTCTCAACAATGAATGCAATTCCTCAAATATCGATAATCAACATTTTAATTTAATCAACTTGCGTTTACATGTCCTTTAGGCACGCACTATAGAGATGTCAGTTGTGATGTTTTGAATAAATATTCACGTTATACATAAATGAAAG
>NW_007511487.1:0-246 GCF_000475195.1 Diaphorina citri
CGTCGATGAATTCGCAAAAAAAAAAAAAAAATCGTTCGCAAAAAAATTGTGTTCACGAATACTCCATTTTAGAATATTTATTCAAATTGATTTTTTTTAGTACCAATAATAGTTCTATGTCCCACACTAATCAAATCTCTCATTGGTATGCATGGTTATTTGGTTGTTCAAGATATCAGAGGGTTCGTCCAAGATATCAGAGGACATTAAAGTCACTAAATTTCCATAATTCCAGGAGTTGGATCT
>NW_007511488.1:0-246 GCF_000475195.1 Diaphorina citri
ACAATTCCTTTCCAAGGAACGCTGTTAAAGGCATTTTGGACATCTACTGCCAGAATTGCACATTTCTTTCTCTTTTTTTCTACAATCTTCGGCTATTTTCTTCACATGCATCATGGCATCTATTGTAGACTTGCCTTGTCTGAATCCGTATTGTTTATCTGACAATGGTGATATAAAAAGAGTGGGCGCCAATTGATATAGAAGGAAGAAAAAAGGGTTGCCCCCGATTGGGTGCCAATCGATATA
>NW_007511489.1:0-246 GCF_000475195.1 Diaphorina citri
TATAGGGTCATTTTGACATTAGGTGAATACATATAAACATTCGGTGAGTTGAGACTTTCGGCCAATGAGTAAGTAAGTAGTGCTTTATTTAGACTGTCAGCTTAAAACAAGTTGTTCCATTATACCAACAGTTTAATGGAGCACCTATTTATTGATATAATTTTGTTAAGTTACCTACATAATTATAAAAAAAATGTGACTTTTTCTCTCTTGAGTTTCTCTCTCTCTCCCTCTCTCTCTCTCTCT
>NW_007511490.1:0-246 GCF_000475195.1 Diaphorina citri
GGGGAGCCGAGATTTCAGATAGTGATGTACTGATGTGCTCCAAACTGTCGGAGTCTGGCCTACAGTGAAGGAAAACTATGAAGCTCAAGGGGGCCCTGAATTCTACAACATGTATGACAAGTACTACATCACCTATGACTCGTACACCAGAATAACCCAAAAGAGCACGAATTAATCACCCTCCTATAACGAATCATTATGGAATAATTAAACGATATCCCAATTTGAGATTCTTTTTCTTCTGCT
>NW_007511491.1:0-246 GCF_000475195.1 Diaphorina citri
CTTCTGTGTCATACCGTTATGATTCGGCATATTGAAATTTGAAATGCATTCCTCTACAGTAGGTTTACACTTCTACAGGCTAAATGTGAATGACAGAGGCACTGAGTTTATTATTTTGACTCAATTTTATCAAACTCGTCAGTGTTTTGGTAAGTTTTTCCAGTCGGGAAGTAAAATTTCATGATGGTAACTATATTCTTCCATCTACCAACCTCAGTGGTGCAGTTGTTAACGCGTTGGACTTTG
>NW_007511492.1:0-246 GCF_000475195.1 Diaphorina citri
TTATGCAAGTAAATTATAAATGGGAGGAACTGTACACATTTGCTTGCATGTAATGAAGATGATCCCTTTCAAGAATGAGCCCATGATGATTTAGATTCTAATACGAAACTTGAATAAACAACCTGTCTTCAAACACCACACACACAGCAGTCAGCCTGGCCTATGCAGAACTCTCTAGTAACTGTACTACATATGGTGGGCCCAAGACAGATGTCAGAAAATAGAGCAAAATACAGTAAGTACCTT
>NW_007511493.1:0-246 GCF_000475195.1 Diaphorina citri
TCTGTAAAACTACAAAGCCAATTGAACTTGACTAACTGGACTGTTATTTTACTGGGTTGTAGTGTGTGTAATGACTGGTACTGGTTCGTTCTTCCTTTCAGTGACAGTCCAACTTACTTATTTCGAAAAAAACCCATGACGTCTAAGCAACACATCAGTTCAAAATGCGTTTCTCACATTTCTGTGTCACTCGAAATTGACCAAACAACCGTTCTGAATTGTAACTGGACGGCAAAGATGATAACA
>NW_007511494.1:0-246 GCF_000475195.1 Diaphorina citri
ACATTGGATTTTAGGATTATTGAGATATTGGGAAAATCCTACAATGCTGCAGTGAGCACCAAAGTTGTGACATAACAAGACAAAGAAATTGCATTTACATTACATTTACATTTTACATTACATAAATTCACATCAATCCACGGCCGCCGACTATGTGTGGACACACCTTAAGGCTTTCTAGGTTTTCTAACCTCCTCCTTATCAAAGGAGTCCACTTGTGGCGCTCACAACAACACTCAACACTTA
>NW_007511495.1:0-246 GCF_000475195.1 Diaphorina citri
CTCTCTCTCTCTCTCTCTCTCTCTCTCTCTCTCTCTCTCTCTCTCTCTCTCTCTCTCTCTCTCTCTCTCTCAGGGCTCTTCTTTCTTTTCTTTCTTTTTCTAATCAAGAACAACATTTTACTATTTCTTTAATTTTGTTCTTTTTCTTCTTCATTTTCTGTTTTTCCTTCTTCTTCTTGCTGTACCTCGTCCTTCTCCTCCTCTTCTTTTTTCCTGTCCATTTTCTTCCTGATGCCTCTCCTCCTC
>NW_007511496.1:0-246 GCF_000475195.1 Diaphorina citri
GTCCTACATTTTGAACTTTTGTGACTCCTTTACTTCAACTAACATTTTGATTAGAGGGACGCTGAGTCTGCCATAGCGGCCAAACCGTACGTTTCTCGAGACACAACCCGCAGACAATTTTTATCGTCTCATTTCTCAACGGATGATATCTCATGCGTTCATATTCTTACCTCAGACTTTGGTTTAACGCTGAATCTTCTGCAAGTCTTAACTCATTTCTTACCTTGTGATTGGTGGCGGTGAACC
>NW_007511497.1:0-246 GCF_000475195.1 Diaphorina citri
CCAAGAGAGAAGAAAGACAGGATAGGAAAGGGTCAGCCGTTCCGAGAACGAACCTTATCCATGTAGGATAAAGTTCGCCTCGGGCGGGAATCTGTGGCCTAGCGTTTACAAGACAGGCTACCTTCCAAGCTAATTAGGCTCTGGCTCCTCAATATTCTAAATAATCTAAATTATTCTATGCTATTTTAAGATGAGTGTCCGCCGTTTTTATTTCGTAGCAATGAAACAACTGCTACATTAGACGCA
>NW_007511498.1:0-246 GCF_000475195.1 Diaphorina citri
CTGGGCTGGACGAAAGCATTTGGCATAATCCCAAATCCCAAAAAGTTCCAGGCAATCATTTTGGGTTCGAATAAGCTTGTATGTCGTTTTGAACAGCGTATGGAGAACTTGATATTTGATGGAACTGTCATTCCCTTTACTGAAACTGTAAAGAATCTTGGTGTTATCATTGATTCCACTTTGTCATGGGCTCCTCATATCCAATCCGTCTGTCAGAGGAGTTTTAGTTCACTTCATGCACTGAAC
>NW_007511499.1:0-246 GCF_000475195.1 Diaphorina citri
AATGGCTTAAGGGGTAATTCAAAACCTTGCGGTTCTACTTTTAATGCAGCTTCAGTAAAATGTAAAAAATAAAACAAATATATTTACTTACATATAAGGAATTAGGAAGGTATTACTCGTAAACCTCGTTTTTCCGAAGCACTCGTGCACTAAATTTATTTACTCTTGTGTTATTCCAAAGGTATATCCAAATATCCATACTTTGGTGGGTACCCGTGTATTATGAGGACCAACTTACTAATTTAT
>NW_007511500.1:0-246 GCF_000475195.1 Diaphorina citri
CTGGAGCACGACAGATCCACACTCAACGAATCTGACCACATTGATCGCAAAGTCAAATGGATAACCAAACACAGGGGCTACAGCACAACTACTTTCAACAATGATATTGCCTTGATCAGATTGGAGGAAGAACTGAAGTATGATGACAAGCTGAGACCAGTGTGTATGCCAGTCAAAGGTAAGTTAGTTTATGTTCCTACATTATGTTCAGGCGGTCTCTTCCTGATACCTTGTGTGCCGCGTCCA
>NW_007511501.1:0-246 GCF_000475195.1 Diaphorina citri
ACGAACATTATCCCATCAGGATAAAATCCGCCCCGGGCGGGAATCGAACCCGCGGCCGAGCGCTTACAAGGCAGACGCGCCACCAACCAAGCTAACTAGGTTGGCCCTGTCATACCTTTGACCACAATTTTATTACAGGATTTATGATTTTAAATTTTTATTAACATTTTACCTATTACTCACAGCTACGCAATACCTATACCTATTTTATGTTCTGAATTTTGAAAGATTTGCAGACCATTCAGC
>NW_007511502.1:0-246 GCF_000475195.1 Diaphorina citri
GTTGAAAAGTGGATGTGTTTACAACTATAGGTACACGAAGGGGCAGATAGACATGATAGTATTTATTTTGAATTTTACAGACACATATGATTAGGGATTTGCAAATATGGGACCAATGCCGAGGGTACATTTACTCCAGCAACAATAAAATAAACCGCACCGCCCGCGAATTCAGGACAAGTAATGCTTTCCAGGAGTCCCGTTTCCAGGCAAACGAGGAAAAAACACCGCGGTTCGACTTTGAAA
>NW_007511503.1:0-246 GCF_000475195.1 Diaphorina citri
TCCCCACGGTTTAATATCTTCCACAGCAGGTTGTGAACTTTGGAGGAAAAGTTATGAACATATAATATTAATATTTTCGGTCCGCCTTTTGGGGTGTGAGGACTTTTTTGAATCGGCTAGAATAAGGACGATAGTTGGCTATGTGCATGGGTGGGTTTATATGTGGGAAAGTTAGATATCTGAGGCCCGCTACACACGGGTCGGTTGCCTGAGATGGCTGGCCTATCCTAAATAGTCCTGATCGGC
>NW_007511504.1:0-246 GCF_000475195.1 Diaphorina citri
CATGTTTACAATGTATGTAGGTACTATGAGACGAAAAAAATAACTTGTTAAAATTTAGGAATCATTTAAAATCAGCATAAAATAAATAAATACATTCCTACTTGGAAAAAAGGTACCTATAGTGTATAGTAGGTAGGTGGGTAATACATATTTCAAAATACAAAATTTGCTTTTACAAACGTGTTGTTTTGACAGTTGCACGAATAAACAATTTTATCAATACCTTTATTGATAATTTTATCAATA
>NW_007511505.1:0-246 GCF_000475195.1 Diaphorina citri
TCAATTCCCATAATTTTATTAATAAATATCTCAATTTCCTTAGGTGCACTCAGCCTTCTGTTTAAATTAACTGGATTTTCGGTCAAAGAAACTGGTAAAATCTTTTACTATTTAGGGACTTTTTTTTCAGTTATAGTGCGTCACCTAGGATAACCTTATACGTAATCACTTTTGGTACTTTCTATTTTTCCTAACATACAAATGTTTCTTCTTTTTTCCAGGCAAATGTGTAGAAAGCACCAGCCA
>NW_007511506.1:0-246 GCF_000475195.1 Diaphorina citri
CCCCCCCCCCCCCCCCCCAGTGTACGCTCTCCTAAAAGTCGCGCGACTACAAATTCCAATGTGCGCCGGGACTTAATCGATGATTTAACCAACGATAATTGATTAGGTATCCAGTACCTTAGGTGTCTATCTATACCTTGAGTCGGAAAATTAATTTATTCTGAAAATTGTATGAAAAATGATGAGTACATCAATCAAAATCATACATATCTAATATATCTATACCTACCTACAAGTATGTAGGTA
>NW_007511507.1:0-246 GCF_000475195.1 Diaphorina citri
TGATCCCTCATTACATGGGGAGTATTTTAAGATGGGAAATTTTCGACCAAAAATTGGCTGCCGTAGGCGGCTCAGGCTTGGGACTTGAATTTTTTTTTTAATACGTATTTTGTAAATGTAATAGAAAGTCATGTGATGTTCACACCAGATTTTTTTTTTAATTTGTTATTATAAGTAGTTTAAATACCTACAAACTTACTAAAGTAAATGTCCTTAGAATGGGTTTATTTCTCCCTTTCTGTCATC
>NW_007511508.1:0-246 GCF_000475195.1 Diaphorina citri
TTATTTTTCTTTGTTAACAATAAACGAGAATGAACTTTCAGATGCAGAAAGTCTTTACATAAATAGTTGACATTTTTTCCCCTAATGGTGGATTCCACCAAAGACTTAATGAGAGATTTCACTAATGGAAGATTTTTAAATGATCCAAAGAGGAGCTTTTAATGATCTAATTAGAATAGAATAGAATAGAATATACCTTGTTTATCCTGCCAGAATGAGACTGAAAAGTCCCTTTACTCCCGCAGT
>NW_007511509.1:0-246 GCF_000475195.1 Diaphorina citri
ATGATCTTGACATATGCCTCGTCTATCACCATATTATCAAAGATGTGATCCAGGAAGCGCATGCGCAGAACGAAATGTTTGTTAGAGTGAAAGAGATACTCATAGCTAGGCACGTTGTAGCCGAGGATATACTGGGTCCGCCAGCCGCCGAATAGGGGGAACCGGGGCCGCAAGTCTAACTCGATGAAGTCGGCCACGTCACGGATGTTGGATGTGGAGATGTTGCCTGGAGGAGAAGAAATAACT
>NW_007511510.1:0-246 GCF_000475195.1 Diaphorina citri
AAGCCACTTTATTAACACGGAGAATAAAGCGTCTGCCTTGTAAGCGCAAGGTTGGGGGTTCCCGCCCCGGGCGAACTTTATCCTAAACAGATAAAAGGTTCGTCGTAACAACGCCTGCCTTTCTCCTATCCTGTCTTCCTTCTCTCTTTGATTTCGAGACGATAGGACCTTCTATGTTTGTAAAAGCTTCACCCATCTTTTGGGGCAGTTGCCCTTACACCTAAGACCTAAGCCTCAGAGTGGGCT
>NW_007511511.1:0-246 GCF_000475195.1 Diaphorina citri
CCTTTTCCACAAGTTTGGCCATGCCTCGGGATGAACTAGCGGGATTCCGGAGCGAAGCGACGGAATTCAGCTAGTTTCATATAAAAGGGCCCACATGAAGAGATAAGGAGATGGAGAAATATTCGCAATAAGGCCCAAATCTATATCGATCTAAAAATACAACACAAATAGTATCTTATATTATAAGAACGAGATCCATTCACTCATTCACATTTCACATTTCATAGTTCACACACTGATCGCTCT
>NW_007511512.1:0-246 GCF_000475195.1 Diaphorina citri
TGTACAACTGTTTTTACTAGCATTCATCTGTACACAGATATCTCTGAGATAATGAAATGTATGTTCTGTCCAGTATGAGATTTTTCTTGTTTTCTTCGCTCTACATTGGCTTGTCTATGGGATAATAGGATCTCCATGATACTTACTTTACTTTCTCTTGAAAATAAAAAAGGTTGTCCTCTTCTTGAAAAGTACAAGTCTTGTACAGACTAATTTGTCATGCGAGCAACCAAAATTTGATCTCTA
>NW_007511513.1:0-246 GCF_000475195.1 Diaphorina citri
ATGGTGATGACAGAATAAAGAAAAGACGTTTTTATTAGCCATACACCGGGGTGATGGTCTCTACCCATGTTTAATTGTTTAAGCCACACACAGTCTACTTGAACACACTCCATTTGTCAAGGGTCTAGGTTTACCTTGCCCTTGGGATCAATTTAATATGAAGAACCTATTTACTGATGAAAATTTTGTAACGAAACAATAAGTTGAAAGATAATTGCACAAGAGGCAAATAATGAAATACCGATG
>NW_007511514.1:0-246 GCF_000475195.1 Diaphorina citri
AAATTAAATAACATTATCTAACACTTTTTCACGATACAAAGATTTTATTTTAATCTTCATGCTTTTATTTTTGGTGATTTGTGGAAAAGGGTAGCTTTCTCACCAAATACAAGCAGCCAACTCTCGATATATCTACTCAAAGAAAGATATTTTTAATGTTAATTGATTGGAAACATCTTTTATTGATATTAGAAAGACTAATTGAAAATGAAATTCTATTTATCTAGTCCACCAAGATCCGAGATA
>NW_007511515.1:0-246 GCF_000475195.1 Diaphorina citri
ACCAGGAACACGAAAATGGTGGTGCAAATTTTGTCCAGAGAACCATAAAGCCAAAAAATCAAAAAGACTGGTTTTTGGCGGATTTTTTTTCACATTTTCTCACACAAATGAGCTCTGATCTTGAAATTTGTCGCGACGACCTATGAACTCAAAGCGAGAAAACTTTTTGAACTTCAGTCGTTATTTTGAGACCGGTTTTAGCGTCACCTATGTTAAGCTACGCCGAGCAAGGCCAATAAATGGATG
>NW_007511516.1:0-246 GCF_000475195.1 Diaphorina citri
TTTTCTTACAATTCCAATTCAATTCAATTCGTATTGTTCTAGAACTCATTATTGTTCTAAAACTCATTGCTCTATACATACCTTTATAGGTACATACATGTATATTCTATAATACTATAATATTTCAACTTAATTGGTTCTCAGCGTTAGCCCAGAACACGTTCTCTGTGTTTGCGTCTTTCGGTAATCAGGAAGGCGTGGGTTCAATCCCAGCGAAGGAATGAAATTTTGTCCTCAATATAATAT
>NW_007511517.1:0-246 GCF_000475195.1 Diaphorina citri
AGATGTGTACCAAGTTTCTGTGAGAACAATAACATCAATATTAGTTAGATAATCATTTAAGAAAAGTATTAATTCATCAAAATTTTTCTTGATACTTCGTATGTTCATGCAGAAAATTTTGAAACTTTTATCACAGAAAAATGTATTATATTCGTAATCATTAGATAATAAAGAGCAGTTTTCAAAGACAGAATCCGGGATGCAATCCATAACATTCATTGTAAATGTATCTGAAAAAGAAAGAAA
>NW_007511518.1:0-246 GCF_000475195.1 Diaphorina citri
TATTTATTATTTTTGACGATCTTTACGAAAAAAATACATTTGGACAGTTATATTTTTCATGAGAATCATCAATTGTCTGTACTTAAGTATTTATTATTATTTTTTTCCTTGCCATTTAAGCATACATTATAATATTAAAGAGTCCAATTAGAATTAGATAAATAAGTATAGGTATCGCTTAACCCTGTATGACCTGTATCCTATATCGTTTATAACTTCTTGAAACCCTATAATTTTTTACATCTT
>NW_007511519.1:0-246 GCF_000475195.1 Diaphorina citri
TCGCGGTGTCCGTGGTTTGTTTGCGGTATCCGCGGTTTGTTCGCGGTATCCGTGGTTTGTTTGCGGTATCCGCGGTTTATTTGCGGTATCCGCGGTTTGTTTGCGGTATCCGCGGTTTCTTCGTGGTATCCGCGGTTTGTTCGCGGTGTCCGTGGTTTGTTCGCGGTATCCGTGGTTTGTTTGCGGTATCCGCGGTTTGTTCGCGGTATCCGTGGTTTGTTTGCGGTATCCGCGGTTTGTTCGCGG
>NW_007511520.1:0-246 GCF_000475195.1 Diaphorina citri
GTGTTAAGAAATGTAGAACCCCTAATAAACAAACAATACCCCTCTTCTGGTTTTGGTTATGTACCAGGTTGAGATAGGCAAAGGTGGTAAACTTGCCTTGTTTTTAAGTTGACAAACTGTAGAAACACTATTCTGTCAGACCTAGTCCGAGCTCATCTCAACCTGGTGCATAACCACAACCTCCAGCTCTAAATACTTACCGTAAGCATAAATGCCTCGCAGTAGATCTTCCCGGAGACCCATGTT
>NW_007511521.1:0-246 GCF_000475195.1 Diaphorina citri
AGTTGCCCACTCCAAGGCTGCCCATGAAGTTGCCAAGGGTTACGTTGCTGCCGCTGCTGCTGCCAACCCAGACTACGAGAGCCACTCTTACAAATACGCCTATGCTCCAGCCCCATACGTCTACGCTGCCCCAAAATACTACGGCTCTCACTACTAAGATCTCCTCAGCAACAACAACATGCTTAATGTGATATTCCTCCCAGAGGAATCCAAAGAATCTCATGGGTACAAACGGGTACAATGCAA
>NW_007511522.1:0-246 GCF_000475195.1 Diaphorina citri
ACGAAGTGCGAGTTTTATCTATACGCGTATTTCGGGTGTTACCCCATTCTCAAGATGATATTTAATTAAGGTTGCAATAAAATATCATCTTGAGAATTAATTCGGGGTAACACCCGAAATACGCGTAAAGATAAAATAGGTATATTACATTTGTAAAACTAAAAGTCCAGAGTTTTTTTTATTTATTAAGTTATTGAAAGTTTTACCAAGTATTATTTTGGTCTTACCTATTATAAAGCTTTTTTT
>NW_007511523.1:0-246 GCF_000475195.1 Diaphorina citri
CGTTGTGATTGCGATTTTAGAAAAGTGGTTTCTCGCTTCGCTCTGTCGTTTCACCGGTTGTCTGGTGAGCGCGTTCCACACGGCCGGTACTTAGCACTACATACAGGATGTGATCGAAAGTCAAAACGAGAGGACATTTTTACATGGTTTTCACCAGAGGCAAGCAATCTGGTCGGCACGGGATTCACATATCCCTAATACGCCATCGGAGTGAGTGAGTTTCACCAGTGGCAGAGGTGACAGCAC
>NW_007511524.1:0-246 GCF_000475195.1 Diaphorina citri
AAATCGGAAATAATAGCAGGCAAATACTTCCATAGACTAGGCGTCCACAACGGAGAACCGACCATAGCCTAGCCCCGAACCAAGAGAAAATAAACCATGCTAATGAATAGAAGCATCCTCAATGGAGCCTTGACCATAGTACCTACCCTCGCAGAAAATGAAGAAATTGAGCCTGTATTTTTTCTGCGATAGTCGACGGTTTTGTAATTTGTATTGATTTTTGATAACATTCTATCCTCTAACTTT
>NW_007511525.1:0-246 GCF_000475195.1 Diaphorina citri
ATTTCTTGGCTTCGATCTGGAAACTAATATCGTCCCTGAGTCTTGTCTCGAAGAAATGAAAACTGAAAACTAAAAGTGGGAGCAAAATATAAAACGTAGGAAAAGTTTTGCTGGCCCCAAAGCGTGTTCTCCGTGTATTTCTTATGAAGGGGGGGACTTAAAAAACATCAATATCGCGGGAACGATTTAGAATTTCAGGAGTTTCCGATTTTTCCCAGTATGTACAAAACAAAAAAAAAAAAAAAA
>NW_007511526.1:0-246 GCF_000475195.1 Diaphorina citri
GAGCTGGAAACATAAATTTTACATTTATGGCAAAGAGACATGCATTCTCCTATTTGTACGAATCTTCCAAACAAGTCTTATTAATACATTAATAGACATGTGAATTGAAGATAGGATTAGCTTTCAATCTTTTGGTTTCCTTTCATTTATTTTTTTCTTCTTCGTCTTGTCTAGGTTGTAAACAGAGCGTTCAAAAAGTCTTGGAACCCCACCCACCCACACACATACACTCATGAGGACCTTTCA
>NW_007511527.1:0-246 GCF_000475195.1 Diaphorina citri
GAAAACATAATAAAATTCACCGAAGTGTCGCGGAGGTATAAAATGAGACAAAAGAGAGAGAAGAAGAGTGAGAGAGAGGGCGTAATAATAATGAGAAAGAGATCAAGTTGTTTATTTTGAAACTTTTGCAAGTGCCATCTCTCTCTTTCTCCCCCCCTTCTCTCTCTCTCTCTCTCTCTCTCTCTTTTCATTCACAATGGAAACTGCCTTGAACTTGAAATACAGGGGGCTCAAAAAATGTGGAAG
>NW_007511528.1:0-246 GCF_000475195.1 Diaphorina citri
AGGACCTTAGCAGTTACAGTTCCCTCTGTCAAACCTCTAAAATAAAGCACATTAAGATACAAATTTCCACGTCACCGCCGACAACAGTTAAATTTACTGTGAAAATCGCTCGGATGTTAAACACAAAGGCACTTTTCACTTAACTGGCCCGCCCACTCAACGATTATGTGTTGTATAAATCTCCTTCTTTTGAAAGCTCAAGTGATATCTAAGTGTATCAGTAACAGCGGTACCACGGTACGGGGG
>NW_007511529.1:0-246 GCF_000475195.1 Diaphorina citri
ACTAATGGGAGGGGCAGTTTTGCTACTGCTGACCACTCTCTTAGTTTGTGTAGTCGTTTTACGAGTGTTATTTTCCGGTAGCATGTAGTGGACGATGGGTTTGGTTCTTCTTTTGGTTTCGCTGTATGAACCCGTTTCAGTTTTGCCAGTTTCTCTGGGTGTTTGCTGATTTCGTGTTGGATTTCTGTGATGCACTTCAAAATAGTACTTAGAAAAGTCCTCTATGTTTCCAGGCCGATCATATTT
>NW_007511530.1:0-246 GCF_000475195.1 Diaphorina citri
ATTTGTGACAAGTGATAAGCATTCATGCCTAACACAATTGAAAATTCCTTTCTTTATTGCTTCCACAGGAAAACTTTAAAACTTTTTCCTCCCATTAAAAGGAATTTTAACTGTGTTGAGCATAAGTGCTTGTCACAAAAATGTCGTTCCCCGCTCAATATACTACAATAAATTCTGTGACTTGACTTGGACTCGAACCACCAACCTCCAGATTCAAAGTCCACCGTGCTAAGCACTGCACCACTG
>NW_007511531.1:0-246 GCF_000475195.1 Diaphorina citri
TAATGGTTATGGTCACTGCTAAGTTACATTACATTTGTTTCTTAACTATAAGCCTTCAAATATAAAGTATCGGTCCATATATCTTAAGATCTATGCCTCAAACAAAGGTGTTTCCAGGAAACATCCTTAAGATCTATGCCTTCAACAAAGGTGTTTTCAGGAAACATCCTTAATATTTATGTCTTGAACAATAGTGTTTCCATTCAACATCCTTAAGATCTATGTGGTAAACAAATATGTTTCCAA
>NW_007511532.1:0-246 GCF_000475195.1 Diaphorina citri
AAATTTTATTATTAATTAATTAAATTATGTAGGGAAAAACTTTTTTTGTTTATTGTAGATTTTCCTAGATTTCACAATCACTTCCCTTGTGTCACTTTTTGTCTTTTGTCTCAGACGAGTACGTCTTGTCTTATATGGACTTACAAGCAAAAGTATTGCGAAGCTGTGTCGGACTAACATTGATAAGTCTCTTAGAGGTAATTATGGCTTACATACCTTCATTTACATACTACCTACTCATGTCTT
>NW_007511533.1:0-246 GCF_000475195.1 Diaphorina citri
GGATAGGTATAACCCCGGGCGGAAATCGAACCCGCGACCTTACGATTTTTTGGATTGTTGAGTTGAATCTTCGGACATATAAAAATGGTTTTTGGGGTAAGTAAGAACTGTTGGCTTTTTTGTTTTACGTTTATTTTAATTTATTGACAAATGGACCCATTTCGGCTGTTATTATTATTATTATTATTAAACAATTAAATCAAACTTTATTTACATAATGATGGTAACATATTGTACATAGATATA
>NW_007511534.1:0-246 GCF_000475195.1 Diaphorina citri
GCTACCTTACTTCTGTGTTCATCACTTCACCATTCTTCTGATCTTCTAGTAAGCGATGAACATTGAATAGAATTACCTACATAGTGATAGGTACCTACCTTATGAACACTCACTTTAATGTGTTTAATTTTAGATGCGTGAGTTTTAGACAGGTAGTTAATTTGTCGTATTGAGGACATCATCCTGTTGTACACGCAATGTGTTAGATAAGTCTTTAAGTATCTCGGGAGTCAATTTTCTCGAATC
>NW_007511535.1:0-246 GCF_000475195.1 Diaphorina citri
GGAGGAGGAGGAGGAGGAGGAGGAGGAGGAGGAGGAGAGTTTGTTCAGGTGAAAATAGCCTACTATGATAATGTCAATGATAGATGTTTGCTTGTTTGTTTTATTTATATTAATTTGTTTGAAATCATTCAGATATTTTATTTATTTATTTTTAAATTTTATTTATTTATTTTTCGCTATTTAAAATGAAGGTCACTTTTTTTTTACCAAGTTAGAGATCTTTTTTTTCTTTATTGTATCAATTTT
>NW_007511536.1:0-246 GCF_000475195.1 Diaphorina citri
ATTTCTAATCTGTAGCTAGCCTTTTTGAGGAATACTATGACTTTTATTCCAGTAGGTACTGGAGAGTAGATAAAAAAAAAGAGAAAAAGTATCAAGTACCTTATTCATATCTACCATTTATGCTAGAGTTTGTAAGTAGGTACGTACATACAATAACTTCTAGAAAATGATATAACTTCTACGGACATAACTTCTACAGATAAAAGTTCATTACTCTGATGCAGTAGGTACCTCCAGATTACTCCA
>NW_007511537.1:0-246 GCF_000475195.1 Diaphorina citri
TGGTCTACATTAACCCTACCATTCGTATCGAGCTATTTTTCAAGATGAGTGTTTCACTGTTTCACCGCCGTTTTCAATTAGTTGCAATGAAACAACAGCAATATTAGTGTCTATGATCTTATGATCTTCATCGGGTGGGTGATAATAATGATAAAGGGACACAACGCAACACGATTTTTAGTCCGTCCTTCCTTTATTATTACAATAGTAATAAAAAGGTATAAGGGACGGACTATTGTATTCGCT
>NW_007511538.1:0-246 GCF_000475195.1 Diaphorina citri
TTAATGAAAATATATTAGCATTTATATGAATTCTGTAAATAAACCTATCCCAATTTTTTGATGATTTTATATAAATAACTTTGGTGTTCGTTCTTCACATTCTTTTCTACAGGACTAAATTCTCGGAGAGACCTCTCTATTCTGACACAAATGAGTGAAAACCGTCCAAAAGTTGGCCAACTAAAATCAGAACTTTTTTAAAGAGGTTGGATAGAGGGAACTGCAACTTAACAGGTCTTATTGTCC
>NW_007511539.1:0-246 GCF_000475195.1 Diaphorina citri
CGAATACCTAATCTACTCATTTACACAACTTAACAATTCATCATATTGGCGTTATGGCGTATACATATGATATTGTAGCACATGAGGTATTACGAACGATATAGCCCATCGTGATAGCCTTTTAATGATGTAATCAGTAAGAATTCAACATCTATGTACAGGTACCTGGCTGATAACGTTTCACTGATAAGAAATCGTTTGATTACGTGGAATGGACGTGTTTATTTTATAACGAAACGCGAGAAG
>NW_007511540.1:0-246 GCF_000475195.1 Diaphorina citri
ATCTTTCAAATTCTCTCGCCCTATGCCCTATAGGTATACCCTTTCCCAAACCCTCTTTTTCTAAATATCTCTATTCCCTCGTAGACCCTTTTTCCCTCTGCCTAATATTCTTATACTCCCTCTCGGGTGTACATTTGTTTTATTTTGTGCCTCCCTAAGGATTTGACGAGGCCTTACGTCAGCGGTCCTTAGTTTATTACGAAGAATTATTACTGGTCAGAGTTGCTTGGACGTTTATAGGGGGGA
>NW_007511541.1:0-246 GCF_000475195.1 Diaphorina citri
CTGCTCCATTAGAAAGCCGGAAACGTCTGCGCATCTGCAGAACGGGCAAATAATGTTATTCTTATTATTTTGTTCCCAAAATAAACGGGAGCATGGATGGCAATATGGGCACTTGGGTACTTATACTTATGCATATTTATGTACCTTGTACCTACATACCTACTATACATAGGCAATGAGGTAGATACCTTTTAAGTAAATTTATTTCAAATTTCAAGAGTATTGCAGTAAGTAGGTACCTATCTA
>NW_007511542.1:0-246 GCF_000475195.1 Diaphorina citri
AAGGCTATTGAAGAGGCTGCTACACGCATTGAGGTAAGGGGAAAACGGATTAAATCCATCCAAAAGAGGTTTTATAGACAGCCTTACTAGAGCATTCAACGTGCTGTCGTCGCTGGCTTTATGGTTACTTGTCTTTTCCAGTTTTCCTTTTTACTTTCCTTATCCTTAATAATACCTGCCTCGGTGGTGTAGTGGTCAAGGCGCTCGCCTGGTAAACAGGAGGGCGTGGGTTCAATCCCAGCCGAG
>NW_007511543.1:0-246 GCF_000475195.1 Diaphorina citri
TAAAAATATGAATACCTTCATCATACACCTAACTTTGAAATCTTATGTTATTATATTAAACGAAGAAGTATTGTTTCGGTCTTTTCTTCTTACAAAATGGCGAACACATGCAATTTTAAGCCTCAGTTTTTCACCAGTTTCATTCGTTGTCCACCTTTTTCGACCTCCTTAGGGGTATTTTATTTATGTGAAATGGAAATTTTTCCTAATCCAAAATATTCCACTGTGGTCACTTTTTTTATCCCC
>NW_007511544.1:0-246 GCF_000475195.1 Diaphorina citri
ATTCTTCTTCTTTTTCTTCCCCTTCTTTTTCTTCTTATGAGTTTTAACGACAATATCTCCTTGAGTCTTGAACCAACAACAGAGAGAGAGAGAGAGTTGGGGCAGTTCTTTTGTTAGACAAAATAATATGTACGAAACCTTTTCCTCACAATTCAAAAGAATCTGGTGTGAACGTCACACGACTTGCTTTTACATTACGCAAGTACAATGAATAATCAATCTTTTCGGGCTATACGCTTTACATGT
>NW_007511545.1:0-246 GCF_000475195.1 Diaphorina citri
GGAGGAGATGGTGAAACTGGGGAAAATACGGGACACGCGTGTCCCGTACGAGACATTTTGAAAAGTGCCCAAAATACGGGACGTCCCGGGAAATACGGGACGTCTGGCAACCCTAACCCTTACCGATATTTGGAACTCTCAAATGTGGCCGGCCCGTGCCCAAAAAATTTGGAAACCACTGTTTTAGAGTCTTGATTGTCGAAGATAATGACTCCTGCATGTGTGTAATTAGGGGCGCCTTCTCAA
>NW_007511546.1:0-246 GCF_000475195.1 Diaphorina citri
TTCCCAGCCATACCTTTCAGGTCTACCTGATAGTGTGTGTGCTCATCAGGTCTACCTGGTAGTGAGAGACTCGCCTAATAAATTGTGTGTTCTGTCCCCATTCAGGTAATGCCCAAGTGTATCACTTGGGCAAATGGGGTTACATCTGTGATGACGAGTGGGATCCGATAGAATCTAATAAATAAATAAATACATGCATACTCGTAAAATCTACATAGTCCCCATTGAAAACTAATCCCCATTGAA
>NW_007511547.1:0-246 GCF_000475195.1 Diaphorina citri
TTTACTAACTCGCTATGGAATACGATGGTCGAGTGGTTCTCAAAGAGTCCAAGCGATTTTTCAAACACATCATTTTGCTGACAGAACACATAATCGAGACATTAAAAAAAAATATACCACCACTGATTGGCCCAAAGGTGCGTCCAAACATAGTCAACTAGCCGTCGATCGACGAGGTGAGGCAGTGTGGCGAACGACGAGGCAGTGTAGACGGTTCAGTCGACATCGATCGACGGCACAGTACTG
>NW_007511548.1:0-246 GCF_000475195.1 Diaphorina citri
CCCACAAGTACTAATGTACTTTTAAGGAAAAAAGTGATTTTCATTCTTGATTATTATGAAGTTTTATTATTAATTGAAAGAGAGTTCTAATGTAGTAAGAAAAGATCACTTTGAAAATAGAACATTGGAACGAATTTATTTTGTGTAGACTCACCAGAGTGAAAATCAAGACTCACCCTCCTGTTGATCTCTTGTAAAGAACTTATGTCTAACATAAGTTAGATTCTTTTTCGGAACAAAATGATC
>NW_007511549.1:0-246 GCF_000475195.1 Diaphorina citri
AAAAAATTGAAGGCCCTTGACCACAAATATAATTGGATATTCAGATTTTCATTTCATCCAATAATCAAATCAAAAAATTCATTAACTGAATTCCAAATAAGTATTTCAAACCAGAACTAAGAAACATCAAGTTTTTAGAACAGAAAGGGCTACGTACTTTTCACACAAAATACTCAACTTTTCTCTCTCTCTCTCTCTCTCATTCTTCACATTTCCACAAGAGCCGCCCCATCCGATACGCATGCG
>NW_007511550.1:0-246 GCF_000475195.1 Diaphorina citri
TTTTGTTATACAGGGTGACCGGATGATCCAGACTACAGGGTGTTTCTGTAATTGAATGAAAGACAGTATGAAATAGTTGTTTGATATTCAATAGGGGAAAATGGAAACAGCTGATTCCATTGCTATTGAGTTTATTTGAGTTTTATATTTTTTTGTAAAATAACTGCTACCCAGTCATGGAAAAGGAGACACAACAGCGACATCCACGCCCTATCCAAACAACCAAATATAGTAGCCACCATGAAC
>NW_007511551.1:0-246 GCF_000475195.1 Diaphorina citri
GTTATTTTTGTGTTATATTAGGCTGTGTAGCCGGGGGATGAGTAAGAAAATTAGCATCAAAATTCTGTAAATTACTGTTTATTTTCAAAATTCTGTACATTTCTGTTTATTTTCAACAAAAAAAAGGGAGGTATATAAAAAATTAAGAGAGAGAGAGAAAAACCATGTGAAAATCCTTTTGTACCATTCTGTAAATTTTGTCTAATACTAATATGTAATATAATAATTACAACTGTCCAAGATAAG
>NW_007511552.1:0-246 GCF_000475195.1 Diaphorina citri
CAATAAAAATAAATTGAATTGAATTGAATAGATTTAAGCCTGTCGCATATTGGAAGCGTAGTCGCGCGATGCAGCCCGAAAATCCAAACCTATGAAAATGACAGAGACCTCTTTAACCTTAAACAGGATGACGACTTGGGTCGGAAAAGGCTAGCAGCACGCGGTTGCCCAGATAGTCCCTCTTCGTTCTCGGAACGGCCGGCTTTCTCCTATCCTGTCCTCGTTCTCTCTTCGATTTCGGGACGA
>NW_007511553.1:0-246 GCF_000475195.1 Diaphorina citri
AAGTCCCTTGCTGCAAGGGAATTCACTAATAATTACCCTAGAGACTCATTTTTGTAAAGGCTAATATTTATCCATAGCTCATGAGCGCTATCCGGAGATATATGTAGCTATGTGCTTTCTTCTTTTTACCCTTCCAAGGGAAATGTTATATTAAATGTATATCATTCATACACTACCAATCTTCTTCCCTTATTATTATATTCAGCAAGGAGGAAATACTGAACATAAACAGAGTAAGTATATGTA
>NW_007511554.1:0-246 GCF_000475195.1 Diaphorina citri
TGTACTGGTGCGAACACTGTAATTATGTTGGTGAGCCTCTCACAAGATTGTTGAAAGATTCATGTGAGATAAATGTACACAATTATGTACTTGGCAAACACAAACTTGGCTGACTAATTCCTTGATTCATTGACTGATCTGATCTGTCTGGTTACTGATGTAATGGCATTCGTAGCCAAATGAACCTTAGAAAGCTGGCGATTTCTCCACCAATGAATCAGCTCCTGTGTCACATTAGCAGAGGAA
>NW_007511555.1:0-246 GCF_000475195.1 Diaphorina citri
ATAGTAAGGATAGGTTGTAAAAAGTTCTCTTGTCTTCAGTCTTGCTCGAATATGCAATAACTCCTCAAGTGTGCAATGATTTCTGTGGACACTCATCCATTTTAATTTTTAGTCCACAGTATCTTTTGTAGTATTTTCGATCTCTATATTTTGAACTTGTACCGTTATAGGAATTTTAGATACCCAACTAAAGTACCTTGGCAAATTTCTCTTTGGGTAGATTATAAATTATAATGCTAGTGAATC
>NW_007511556.1:0-246 GCF_000475195.1 Diaphorina citri
TGTTGTGTTACATATGACTTACGATATGGGATAGGTAAGTACTACGTACCTACACATCATACCATTTATAACCAACATGGAACATGATTCTGACACAGACAAAGAGCAAATCTGACACTTCTCAGTTGGAGAACTCAATTCATCTGAGAAATAGTTTCCAAGTATTACTATGACTACTACTAAGAAGTAGTACTGGCACCTACATACCTGTTAGGTAAGTAGGTGCAGTATGAATAGAGTGTCCAA
>NW_007511557.1:0-246 GCF_000475195.1 Diaphorina citri
ATACTACGGGATGGGCATGCTACGACACAGACCACGAGCGTCCAATGTAGCAGTTGTTTCATCGCTACGAAATAAAAATGGCGGTGAAACACTCATCTTTAAAATTTCAAAAAAAAAAATGATCTCCTAAGTTTAACTTCTATTTGGTGACAAGCTATCCTCCTCGCATTAACCACACCCAGCCTGAGTGGGAGCCGGGAAAAGCTTGCAGCACAGCAGCACTTGCCTAGTTGGTCACCCATCTGG
>NW_007511558.1:0-246 GCF_000475195.1 Diaphorina citri
TTGCAGTCATAAAAACAAAAATTAGAAAAATAAATGTGGGCAGGTGGGCCAATAAATGGTACGTTTTTTAGGTGGGCGGATAAATGGTACACTTACCCTACTGAAGGACAAGTAAAAGAATAAAATAGTATTACTATTGTACTGGAGGACAAGTAAATGAATAAAATAGTATTACTATTGTACTGAAGGACAAGTAAATGAATAAAATAGTATGAACAAAGACTTGTAATTCAAACCCTAGTTATA
>NW_007511559.1:0-246 GCF_000475195.1 Diaphorina citri
TATCCTGGAATGGCTGAGGCTAGGCACACATGAAGAACTCAAACATCTAGCAGCAGATCGAGACTCATACAGAGCTGCGGTCACATCAGTTTTGGCAACCAACGTTCACGTTGTCGCCCATCAATGAATGAATGAATGAGTGAATGAATGACATGTCCGGCGAAATCCGGACGTCTAGAAAGCCTACCTGTGTGCTCCACTCGTTGCTGGAACTGTCCGCTATGGATTCGGTCATCTTGAGAATGA
>NW_007511560.1:0-246 GCF_000475195.1 Diaphorina citri
TTCCCTAAAACAGTTACTTACATGTTGTCTGTTATTTTGTCAGGAGTAAAGCATTGGCATGAGAACATTTTGAACTAGTGGTTCAGTAAGTAAACTGTAAAACTTGTTCAGAAAAAGGAAGACCTCAATGGAACCAAAATCTAATGTATAAAATGTTCTTTAGGAAAACCCCAATATTCCCATAACCTATTTTATTATTTATTTAATTGTTATTATTATTTTATGTTCTTTATGAGTTAATTACTT
>NW_007511561.1:0-246 GCF_000475195.1 Diaphorina citri
TTGTCATGCGGGCTGTATGAAGAGTTTCTTAAAATATTAAGAGAGGGGAAAACATACTAGGAGAGGGGAAGGTAGAGTAACTGGCAACAAGGAGAAAGAAAGAAATAAAGAAAGAAGGAAATAAAGAAAGAAGGAAAGAAAGAAAGAAATAAAGAAAGAGGGGAAGACAGAAAGAGAATACCTAGGGACTTTAGGTACTGAATTCCAGTTTTAAAAAAATCTTGGGTAAGTACCTATTTCCAGTAA
>NW_007511562.1:0-246 GCF_000475195.1 Diaphorina citri
CATTGATATCGAGGAGGACACCATGGACCATGCGAGTGATGCTGATGTCAAGCATGGGTTCCATCTCAATCCAATGTCTCAGGACCGGGAATCTGACACGGGCTCCATGATGAGCAAGTACAAGATTGATCTCATGTTCACCATCAACAAGAAGGACGTCAAGGGGAAAGACATTCTGGGAGACAAAGGCGAGGATGTCCAAATCGAGAACAAGGTTCAGGAGAAGATAGATCAAATGTTCAAGGA
>NW_007511563.1:0-246 GCF_000475195.1 Diaphorina citri
CCTTGCCTCTTGTTCATTATTCTCTAACTCTTCATTCCTTGCCTCTTCTTCATTATTCTCTAACTCTTCATTCCTTGCATCTGCTTCATTTCTCTCTCAAGGGTTGTCTCCGTGGGAATGTCTATACTTTTCGGGTACGGGGCTTCTGACTTCAGGATCTCCTCATCAGGTGGATACGTATAAGGGTCAGGTGTTGGAAGGTCATGTTTTGGAAGGTCTTTAGGTTTTGAAAGGTCTTTATGGTTC
>NW_007511564.1:0-246 GCF_000475195.1 Diaphorina citri
CATCTTATTTGTTAATATTCTCGCACTTTCAGATCTAGAGGTTGGTGGTTTGAGCCCCACTCGAATCATACAATTTACCAAGTTATAAGTACGTATAATTAATTAGAGACATTTGTGTCACAGATTATTGCTCAAAACGATTGAAATTCCTTTGTGTTCCGCTCTTACCAAACCAGACAACCAAGGAAATCCTCTATTTGCTAAACGCTCTTTGTTCCTTTCCCTTCAGATTTCTCTGCAAGATTG
>NW_007511565.1:0-246 GCF_000475195.1 Diaphorina citri
GCCAGAGCTGCCCAACCGGTCGATCGCGGAGTGATTTCAAGTCGATAGCGACCAGCACACCCAATAGTGTTTGTATCTGGCAATATCATCTTACACACCCGATTACTCCAAACTTGTGGATCAAATTCAGAGTCATGTCTCTCATTAGATAAGTCGATCGCAAGACTGTGGCCGTGGTTATGAACAGGGCCATCGTAGGCCATCGTCGGCCTTTTTGCGTGTAAAGTTGGCGGGAAATTCGAATTT
>NW_007511566.1:0-246 GCF_000475195.1 Diaphorina citri
ATTTTTACTGGGATTTTTTTTTTACGCGGAAGGGAGAGATTTTTAATATACCAAATGTACGAATAAATATACCTATTAGGTACTAATTATTCACATTTCAAATTTTAATTTAATTTTAATTTTATAAGTTTCCATTTATTGATTTTTCAGAACACAACTCTCTCATCAAAAAAAAATAGTTAACAAATGGTATACCCATCCGTAAAAGCCGAAGCTTGTGCCACGGATGGGGAGTTCATTAAATAT
>NW_007511567.1:0-246 GCF_000475195.1 Diaphorina citri
AAAACCGAAATTTTTTAAAAAAAAAAAAAAAAAAAAAAAAAAATCCAGCTTTTCATTCTTGCTCTTTTCGTCTTCTTCTTTCTCCTCCCCCCTCTTTCCTGTTCTCCTTCTCCTCCTTCTTCTTCTTCTTCTCCTTCTCCTCATCCTCCTCACCCTCCTCCTCTTTCTTCTTCTTTTGTTCTTTTATTTGTTGTATGATTTCTTCTTTAACGCAATGTCAATCTCGCCATTTCGCCAACAGGGTTA
>NW_007511568.1:0-246 GCF_000475195.1 Diaphorina citri
CCCTATATATTTCTTTAGAACATAAAATGACAGCGCCGCAGGCGAAATTTTTTTCGAGAAAATTTAAGTAGCTCCTTCGAGGTTGCATACTTTTTTTTACTGACCAAAGTCTTTTTCACTTTTTATAGGCCTTTGAAATATTCCCAAAACTTCAGCGACTTCAGCGCGGACGAGTATAGTTATTCCCCCCTATATATTTCTTTAGAACATAAAATGACAGCGCCGCAGGCGAAATTTTTTTCGAGA
>NW_007511569.1:0-246 GCF_000475195.1 Diaphorina citri
CGTCTCCCCCTTCTTCTTCACTTCCTCCTCCTTTTTCTTCTTAATCTCCTCCTCCATCTTATTTTTCTTCTTCTCCTCCTTCTCTTGTTCTCCTCCTTCTTGCTCTTCCTCGTCTCCTCTTCCTGCTCCTCATCGCCTCCTCCACCATTTTCTTCTCCTTCTTCTTTCTTCTCTTCAGTTGAGAAATTGTCTAACGTCGGTGTTGTAGAGTGGCGCAATGTGTTTGTGTGGAAGCACTTGCCTTAG
>NW_007511570.1:0-246 GCF_000475195.1 Diaphorina citri
CTTTCGGAATTTCCGCCCTTCTAAAGCTCGTTTCCTCTATTTTGGCGTGGTGGCGCCTGTACTAAACCATAGGAAATCCAAGATGGCGCGCCCTAGGATTTGACATACGAGTATACCTACTCAAAATTATGCACCTATTACTTGGCTATCAGGGATGAATATGAATAGGTATTGCGTTAGGTATGTGCAAAGCATGATATGCTTTGAGGTCTGGGGTCTGGGAGTTTTAAGTAGAAAATAGTGGAG
>NW_007511571.1:0-246 GCF_000475195.1 Diaphorina citri
CGTGTGTGGAGTAGGGTGGTTTGGTGTTGCTATATCTTTGCATGGGTTTGTCCGTGGCAAAAGTTGAAGTTAGGCCTTTATGTATGGGGATCTGATTTTTTGGATCGCCATTTTCTTCGTGTGTGGAGTAGGGTGGTTTGGTGTTGCTATGTCTTTGCATGGGTTTGTCCGTGGCAAAAGTTGAAGTCAGGCCTTTATGTATGGGGATCTGTTTTTTTGGGTCGCTATTTTCTTGGTGTGTGGAGT
>NW_007511572.1:0-246 GCF_000475195.1 Diaphorina citri
AGTGTGGGAACCATACCATTTGTTAACATTGGTTAATGGGAAAATCTCTTGTTATTTTATTTTTTAACTTATTCTTTTTGAAACACATTTCATGAAACACATTTCTCCAGTGTGCTTAAGAGACTTTTCTCTTTCCTGCAGCTTCAACTCACTAAAAGTCTCTTGTGTAAGCCAACTTGTGCAATATTGCCTGTGTATTTGGCACTCAACAAGGTATTTTCACTTTTACAAGTGCCAATGAATGAA
>NW_007511573.1:0-246 GCF_000475195.1 Diaphorina citri
TACTACACTACTGAGGTTTGTTGGATTGTCTTTGACAGTACCTATGTATAGGTAAAGGTAGGGCCATCGGCTTTAATAAACGCCCTTGGTCACTGCGACCTGGTTAACAGTACCTATGTGGTAGATTAACAATCTTCTGGGAACGAGATACCACGTCAAGTACCTGTGTGTTAAGGTTGAGGGATACCTAATGCAGATAATTGAAAGAATATCTTCCTCCTATTTCATAGCAGAGTGCCTATTCTG
>NW_007511574.1:0-246 GCF_000475195.1 Diaphorina citri
CGTTATTTTCTTTTTCAATGCCATAGAGATGTTTATTTAATTTCTATGCTTTACTGCTTATTCACATGTGGGTATCAGAATGATGGACTGTATAGAATTATTCCTTTGCTACATTCCGTCAATTTATTCTCATTCCTATATGTAAGTATTTCTTCCTTCTTTTTTTACCTACCAATGAAGATTATTTACTCTCTTCATATTCCTATATTCTGAGCAGCTTTAAATTAGGTGGTAGATTTAATTTAG
>NW_007511575.1:0-246 GCF_000475195.1 Diaphorina citri
CACTAGGTATACTTGGTTGATAGAATTCCACTACTTGGTTGATAGTGGTGGCTTCTAACATCCAGTTAGACAACATCATGTTTGTATTAGATAGGCATTGAGATTCCATGAGTAATGGAGTGAGATATCTACCTAGGTTGTGTTGTAAATCTCAGTGAATTTTCTGAGACATGATACCTACAAGATAGGGTGTTGGAACTGTTAGGCTAGGCAGCAACACACTAAGCTCGCAGCTGTAGATAAGAT
>NW_007511576.1:0-246 GCF_000475195.1 Diaphorina citri
TCGACGAGGTGAAACTATGTAGTCGAGACAGTGTGGACGGTTCAGTCCACATCAATCGACTATGTGTGGACCCAGCTTAAGGCTCTCACCGTGTGAAGACCCAGTTTGGTCTCCCTGTCTGATGTCAACTCAGTATAATCATAATTATCATGATTCAAAAAGAGCATGAGTTATTTTTCGTTGCAATTCCGAAGAAGGTTCTAAGAGGACACTTCAGTTCTAATCATTAGACGACCCACGTCTTGC
>NW_007511577.1:0-246 GCF_000475195.1 Diaphorina citri
GAAATAAAGACGGCGCCGGCGGTGAAACACGAATCTTTTATTTATTTTTCACTTTTTTCAATATGTTTGACAGAGAGAACTGTAACTGCCAGGGTCTTATAATCCCGAAATCGAAGAGAGAAGGAAGACGGGATACCAGCCAAGTTAGCTTGGTAGGCAGAGCGTCTGCTTTGTAAGCGCTATTCGCTTTCGGGACGACCTTGACAGTTACAGTTCCCTCTATCAAACCTCTTAAAAACAGGGTGG
>NW_007511578.1:0-246 GCF_000475195.1 Diaphorina citri
TAAAAAAGGTCTTACGTATCAAATAGGTACCTACAATACCAACCTACGAAATACCTACAATCAAAGATGAAAAAAAAATATTTGTTTTGCAAATTTTATAACGAAACGAAGTACTTACATGGTTATGGTTATCTGTAGATTATATAAAATTACATTGGGTCCGACTGACTTTTTTTCATGTCATTGGGTCCCATCATGTTTTATGGGACGATCATTTCAATCGATTACCCATGTTTGCCCAGGACC
>NW_007511579.1:0-246 GCF_000475195.1 Diaphorina citri
TTCACTTTTATGTTGTACAAATAAGATTTTAGAAAAAATGATAAGTAAGAGATTGAAATGGATGATAGAAGAGAAACAGCTTGTGGATGACTACCAGAATGGGAACCGTAGACAACGTTCTACTATGGACAATATAATTTTATTAGAACATGAAGTGGTGAGTGCATTCCAGAATAATGAATATGTGGTGGCTGTGTTTTTAGACATCTGTAAATTTTACGATAGAATATCAAAGATATCGGTACT
>NW_007511580.1:0-246 GCF_000475195.1 Diaphorina citri
TGTCACACACACACACACACACACACACACACACACACACACACACACACACACACACACACACATACACACATATATTCAATAATTTTGTCAATTACTTATGTACAATACCACTGATATCATTACATCCGAAATATTTATTTATTTTGTCTTATGTACTTACTTGTCCTGATAGCTCCATTGTAATCTAACACTTATGGTTTCAGACTAAGATTGGAAACCATTGCAAGCATTGTCCAGTACCAC
>NW_007511581.1:0-246 GCF_000475195.1 Diaphorina citri
CTCTTTCCCTCTCTCCCCTTCATTACTGTTTCGAGCGCTCTCCATTTCAACGGGAAATTTATTTATTTCATCCCTACGCTGTTCCAGAGTCCAGACAAAGGTCAGGTAGGCATTTATTCTGGACATAGGTGTGTATTCATTCTAGACATGGGTATGTATTTATTCTGGACATAGGTGTGTATTTATTCTGGACATATTAGGTATGTATTTATTCTGGACATAGGTATGTATTTATTCTGGACATAG
>NW_007511582.1:0-246 GCF_000475195.1 Diaphorina citri
GAGTAAATACCGCTCGTACGTTCGTATTTAGATAATATATCTATTACTGTTCATTCTCTTATTGCTCTTTTCACTGTTCAAACTCCCATCACAAGTATACGTCCGTCTCGTTAGAGAGAGAGAAAGGTTTGTGTATGTGTAGTGGTTTCAAAATATACATTCGCTGAATAAGTTTGGTGTGGTGGAAAATTCGGATAAAGTGGAGAAGTCAGGAAAGCACAATAAATACTTGCGAACAAAGATGTG
>NW_007511583.1:0-246 GCF_000475195.1 Diaphorina citri
GTTAGAGACATCGACATACCTTCTGGTCATTGTCAACACCCTGTATGTAGGTACATAACTATGTTCAAATGTTACATATACCTTGTGGTTAAGTTGTCTGTTAGAGACATCGACATACCTTCTGGTCATTGTCAACACCCTGTATGTAGGTACATAACTATGTTCAACTGTTACATACCTTGTGGTTAAGTTGTCTGTTAGAGACATCGACATACCTTCTGGTCATTGTCAACACCCTGTATGTAG
>NW_007511584.1:0-246 GCF_000475195.1 Diaphorina citri
GAGAGTTTTCAGTTAATCCAGAGTTTAAGAAATACTGGCCTGTGTAAATCAAATGGGTGACGTCAAAGAAAACTCTTGTCACTGTGGTAACTCTCAGTGGTAAGACCAACCATAAATAACGCCCAAGGTTATACCTACATCACTGTGAACAGTATTGGGTATAAAAAAATATGAGACCTTCGTTAGACTGTGGGGCTAAAGGGACATTTCAGTCCTATTCCAGCAGGATAAACAAGGTACATAATT
>NW_007511585.1:0-246 GCF_000475195.1 Diaphorina citri
TTTTACTTTTGAGCTACTAAGCCTGTTATTTATAAACACCAAATTTAATTTATAAATTCGAATTGTTTCAGGAAAGATTTGAGAGGTGGTATAGAACTGATCTCAAGGGCTCAAAAAAAAAAAAAACGTTACTTTCCATCCTATAGGATAAGGAGAAAAAAAAGTAGATACTTCAGTAGTAATGGAAAAAGCATTTGTTTATTTTTCAGTAGGAATCTTGTTTACATTTAGGTGGGTACAATTACA
>NW_007511586.1:0-246 GCF_000475195.1 Diaphorina citri
AATTAGTTCCTTTAGTAAGTACCTACCTACTTACTTTGTAAAATAGGTAGTTACTGTTTTAGTTCCATGTACAATGTGCACTAAGCAATAAATAGTCTGAAGTGACCTCTACTACTAATCAAGTTCCATCAGAATCGTAGATTCCTTGAGACCTACATAGATAGGTACAATATCTTTGGTGATTAACCTATGAGTCATTTGTCTGCTAGGTGCCTTGTCTGCATGTAAGTAAAAGTTGAGGTTATT
>NW_007511587.1:0-246 GCF_000475195.1 Diaphorina citri
AAATACAAAGTACATAAAAACTCGATCATATTATACTCATTCTCACACAATCAGCATTCCGAAGAGATACAAGAGAAGGAGGGGAAGGGGAAGGAGGAGGAGGAGTTGGAGAAGGAGAGAAAGGAGTGGTAATGTCGGTATTTCAGAGTAAGTAAACATTGAAATTGGGTATTTGATGTTGATGATGGGGGAAAAAAAGGAACGTAGAACCTAGGTATTAAAAAAAAGGAGTTCAATATTGTCGAG
>NW_007511588.1:0-246 GCF_000475195.1 Diaphorina citri
ATATACCTCTAGGAATTTTCATTTTTCAAAAATTTACCTCAAATACCTGGTGAAATTTTTGAATCCCTTTTCTGCATTCATATCACGTAGTCCCGAGACAGGAATGTTGAGTGTGTTTAGATACTGTCCCATAGGCCCCAGTATCCTAGTATCTACATACCTCGCAGGTACTTGCTTATTAGAACTTTCAATAGCATAAACACACGGCAGAAAAGTTTGATAAGTTAAGTTCGATCGTAAAAAAAA
>NW_007511589.1:0-246 GCF_000475195.1 Diaphorina citri
CCAAACGACAAGGCAACAGAATGGCCAGGGACCTACTCAAGGGACTTCTATACAATAAAGGTGAGATATTTATTTATTGCCTGGAATCTAGCGATGTAAATTTTACCTCATAAGGTACAAAATTTTTGACCAGTAGGTTTGATGTGGAAAGGTGAACAAGGTCTCGTGTATTTTATGGGTTTAACAACAATACAACACAACAACAATAATCACTTTTCTCTCTCCTTTCAGAAAGCAACCACCACT
>NW_007511590.1:0-246 GCF_000475195.1 Diaphorina citri
ACTTTTTTAGTTCTTTTTTATATAACTCACTCACTCACCCTTGATACATTTCTTCATATTGGGCTGAATTTCAATATGAATCACTAGTGGGACTAACTCACTCTTGACGCATCTCTAATTCCATCCCTTTTCGCCTCCAAAATGTTTACATCGTTAGGATCTGGTTCACTGACTGAAATAGTTCACTGAAGTGAAAAGAGTAGTTCTTTTTTGTATAACTCTCTAATGGTGGATTTCACCAATGAC
>NW_007511591.1:0-246 GCF_000475195.1 Diaphorina citri
AGTGCAGGGCCGGTACATCACAGGTTTGACCCTCGGGCCCTCCCCCTTGTCAAAATCTTGAATACGGCCCTGATGTGGTGTGGCACATCACATCCGTGTACGTTATGGTGGCACCTTTACCTATTAGATGAAGTTGAAGATGTTTGAATTTAAATATATTATGTTGATATTGATAGTAGAGATTCTAGTCTTCGTGTCCATTCAGTCTAAATGTTTCCCTTCTAATTCTTGCCACCGTGTTTTTTT
>NW_007511592.1:0-246 GCF_000475195.1 Diaphorina citri
ATGTATAATATTCCTTTGTAAATTCTACAGGGTGTCCTCACAATCATTTTGTCAATCACCTTTTGGTAGAAATTAGTGTATTACCTACCACATATTGTATAATGTTGTTGAGACGAAAAAAGTGTTAACAAGGTGTTTTTAGAATAATAAATTGCTAGTAGAAATTCTTCAAATTTTCAAACATACCTACCTAGGTAAATTAATTAAATTCTCAAAGCAGAAGTGTAGAAAAAAAGGGGATAAAAA
>NW_007511593.1:0-246 GCF_000475195.1 Diaphorina citri
TGTTTCATTAAGAACTTGTGACCGTTCTGTTAAATGGTTAATATGTTTCATTAAGAACTTGTGACCGTTCTGTTAAGGGTTAAAATGTTTCATTAAGAACTTGTGACCGTTCTGTTAAGGGTTAATATGTTTCATTAAGAACTTGTGACCGTTCTGTTAAGGGTTAACATGTTTCATTAAGAACTTGTGACCGTTCTGTTAGGGGTTAATATGTTTCATTAAGAACTTGTGACCGTTCTGTTAAGG
>NW_007511594.1:0-246 GCF_000475195.1 Diaphorina citri
CTTTTATTTGCTATTTATTTTCTTATTGTTGTTTTTTAGGAAGGTACCTTCCAAAAAATTAACCTACGTTAATTATTAAATTGCTTAGGTTGGTTCCTTTTCCGACTACTTTTCTTCTTATAAATAAAAATACCTTTTAAAATTGTACAATTCTTTTAAAATCACGGATCTTTTTTTTATCTTCTTCAAACCTTTTATCCATTCCTTCTTTTTCAATGTGTTCATCAGCTTCGCTGTTTACAATAT
>NW_007511595.1:0-246 GCF_000475195.1 Diaphorina citri
CAAACATCTTTTTTCTTAACATTGAAACTAGGTACCTACCTAGTTTATATGGAATATGGATTCCAATCAATTTCGATCGATACAACGTAACGCGACGTAGCGCATTTAATACAAATGAAATAAAATTATTATCTGCTCGTATCTATAATCTATTAAAATTTTCTTCTATGATGAAATCCATGACTCACATTTTTATCTTGTAAACAGACATTACGCGCGAAGTCACTAGCATGCATGACCATCGTC
>NW_007511596.1:0-246 GCF_000475195.1 Diaphorina citri
GATTTACCGGTATTACTTTCTATTATTTTTTAAATCGATTTATCTCGGGATCTAGAAGTCGTATGAGAAAAAGAAAAATTCCGTTAGTCCTCCTTTTTCCTGCTCTATGACTTTGAAACATCACCCAAGTAAGCGCAACTGATCTATTTCTTGATTTTCTGCGAATGTCAGAACCTATTATCGTCAGGTCAATGCTCCGTTGAGAACGCTTCTATTCATTGGTATGGTTTGTTTATTTTCACTTGG
>NW_007511597.1:0-246 GCF_000475195.1 Diaphorina citri
AGCTCGTCATGATGATGTTCTCAATCTCAACATTAAGAAATGACAAGAGACAAAGTGTAAGCAAAATACAAGAGAGAAAGAAGTACGAGAAGAAGTGATAAAGGTAGGTAAGAAGGGGTGGAGAGAGAAAAGGGAGCAGGGGGACTGAGAGAAAAGAGCAAGACAGAGGAGGCCTATATCTCCAAGTCCTTTTCTTTCTATGAGAGCACTTTAAAATTATCGTGCAACAAATTCTAAGAGAAAAAG
>NW_007511598.1:0-246 GCF_000475195.1 Diaphorina citri
ATATGACCAAAACATCAAAACGATAGTCCAACAAAGTCAAAGTCAAACGATAGTCCAACAAAGTCGATAGTCCAACAAAGTCTAACCAATGCTTTTAGTATATTATGTACTATAAATACGGCCCTGGAAAGAAATAAAAGTGGTGCTTCCTTAGCTTCCAATAGAGGTTTACGCCACTGGGTTAGATTGAAGATCGCGGGCGAATACATTGGAGAACAATGCCTCTGACCATCGTATCTTTGAGAT
>NW_007511599.1:0-246 GCF_000475195.1 Diaphorina citri
TAGGGTTTGAAATTTCATCCTTTACAATATTACAATCGCTTGTACAACACATTCCGTGTTATAGGATTTTCATATAACAAATTTACATCATTGCCGATTACCAAAGGAAGGGCTTTTGCCATGAAGCCTCGGAAAATAATGTAGTTAGTAGTAGTAGCAGTAGTGTCATCTGGTCGCTACTCTTTGAAAATGGTCGCTCAGTTGTACTCGTGAGGCTGTGCTCCAAGAACAGGGTCGACAAAAATT
>NW_007511600.1:0-246 GCF_000475195.1 Diaphorina citri
GTAAAGTTGGCGGGAAATTCGAAATTTTGATTTTTTTTTTCGTAACTTGTACAATCTGAATTCATTTTTTACTTTTTATCTCTAGTTTGCACGTTTATATTATACTTTTCACTTATATTAGATATTAAAAACAAGCGAATTACAAAGCAAACAAAAATAAATATAAAATGAATTTTAAAAATTGCCGCCGGGACAGCTCTCTCACGTCATCCCAGCTCATCTCAGCCCTGTTCATAACCACGGCCT
>NW_007511601.1:0-246 GCF_000475195.1 Diaphorina citri
AAAACCTCACACACAGAAAACAAAACAAAATCATAGTTGAAGAAAAAATAAAACAAATATCTAAATATGTATACAGGGTGTCCCGAAATGTATGCCTTCTGGATTTCTTTTTCGGAACCAGCTTGATTTATGACAAAGACGAAAAAAAAATATAACAATTCGAATTATATTGTAAATGCAATTTCTTTGTGTTATTATGTCACAACTTTGGTGCTCACTGCAGCATTGTAGGATTTTTCCCAATAC
>NW_007511602.1:0-246 GCF_000475195.1 Diaphorina citri
AGCCAAGTGATAACACAGTGTCATTATCATTGATAACGATATCTTGATAACTTCACAAGAAAGAGTAAGGTACCAAGAACGATTTAATTATTCAATGATCCATCGCGTGATTTGCCAATGCAAAATCTTGCACAGTAGAACCTCGATTATTTCAACTCGAAAAATCCATTGGTTTTTTTTCTATCTTTCAAAGGATATCCTATCTTATCAGAGGAAAAGATCATTTTTTTTTTATTTATTTTTTTA
>NW_007511603.1:0-246 GCF_000475195.1 Diaphorina citri
AGCAAACTTGTCACCTGTTTTTTCGCAGAAGCTAAATATTTTAGCTTAGGAAAAATTCCTCTGTACCTTTATGTATTACTGAACGAAATAAATATACTTCTCTAGGAGAGTCAATCTGTCAAGCAGCAACATATTAATATAGGAAAAAGATTAATTGATTTCATCTCTTGTAGAAATAAAATTGCCTACAGTTTCCAAAGTTACTAGTCAAGTGAAGACGTTGTTCTTTTTCCTATACTAATAAGA
>NW_007511604.1:0-246 GCF_000475195.1 Diaphorina citri
CCCTCCTTCATCACCCTGGTGGGGTGGATGGTGGGAGCGTTTAGTAGGAGTTATGAAATCAGTTCTGAAGAAGATACTCGGACGAGCTTGTGTAGATACAGAAGTCTTACAGACCATTCTAGGTGATTGTGAGTCAATCATGAATCAAAGACCACTCACATACCTATCAGAAGATCCATCAGACTCGGCCGTACTTACACCAGCTATGTTCCTGAACGAGATCCAAGAAGTTGGTGTGCCTGAGTG
>NW_007511605.1:0-246 GCF_000475195.1 Diaphorina citri
GTTTTTCAAAGCTTGGTGTAATTCTTCTATACTGAAAACTTGATTGTAGACTTCATTATTATCAGAAACATTTTGAAATATTAACTTTTCAGATAATGCTTTATATCGTTGAAATTCAGGGTTGTAGTTTTCAGTTTTAGATATGCTTGAGAAATGCAAGGCAAATAATTCACACTGTTGCTGAGTATCACTGATTAATTCATTATTACAATTTTTAATAATGGTAATAGGATTATAAGGATATTT
>NW_007511606.1:0-246 GCF_000475195.1 Diaphorina citri
TTTAAAATTAATTTTAGCTCTAGTTTTGTTGAAATTTTTGAAATCAACTTTTTATTTGAATCTCAACTAGACAATGAAGATTTTTATTTTTTATCTCAACTACAAAAGCAAAGAATGGACAAAGATTTATTGATAGCAGAAGTGTTGGCTAGACCTTCATTGTGGAATCTTGCCTCTTTTTCGATTTATCATATGAATCCCAATCTTTGGAGGCTTTTGCAAAAGAGTATTTCTCAAACTTGAAGA
>NW_007511607.1:0-246 GCF_000475195.1 Diaphorina citri
AAATCAAAAGCTAATAATAAATGTGTTGGAAAGAGAAACAGGGGAGTGAGAGTTGATGAAGGATGAGAATAAGGGTGTTAGGAAAGGAGAATGTGAAGAAAGGGGAGAGAGGAGGAGTAGAAAGGGGTGGGGGAAGGAGAATGGGAAGGAAGGGAGAGAGAGAGGGTCTCTGACAGATAATTAGAAATATACAAATGAGTGAGATGTGAAGGTATGAGAGTACCTCTGAATAAACGGGAGTATGAG
>NW_007511608.1:0-246 GCF_000475195.1 Diaphorina citri
GTGAATGAACATGGAATAAAATTATTCAAAGAATGTGATTTATCATTTCAAGTTATTGAGAATGAAATGAAGACGTTAGACAAAACAGAACAATCGACGAATGAACAAATGAGAGTAAATTTGACAAATGGGGCACTATAAAACATGAACTTATAATACGGCACATAGGTATCATGACTTTCTCAGCACACATGAAGAATGTTCGAAACACTTACACTCAGCTTGTTTTTTTCCTTCTTCCAAAGT
>NW_007511609.1:0-246 GCF_000475195.1 Diaphorina citri
TAGGACCAACCAAGTTGACTTGGAGGAAGCTAATGTAGAGAATGTATCAGTACAAGTCACTTCCCCTCCAACAGCTAGTCCGTTATGTCCAGAGACAGTTGAAATCCCGTCAGGTTTGTTATAAGCTGTTGATGACATGGGACTACTTGTCCTATTTCTAATAATCTTATGTTAGGTGAATTCTTACAAATCTTTGGGAATTCTGTTGTACGGGAACATTTAATTTGAGAAATCGATGCTACTTGA
>NW_007511610.1:0-246 GCF_000475195.1 Diaphorina citri
GATTATTATTATTATTATTATTTTTTAGTTTTTGTTCTTGTGGGTATAAATTCTGCATGTCAATGAAGGAGGAAAAAGTTCGAGTGAAAATGGAAAAGTTGAGCATATGCAATTATGCATATTAAGAGGGTTCCTTCCATTTGGATTTCAATAACTTCCGAATTTTCTTGTTCCTATTCGGACTCGAACTCCAGCTCTCCGGATTACGAGTCCAAGTACTTATGTAGGTACATACCTATACTTAAG
>NW_007511611.1:0-246 GCF_000475195.1 Diaphorina citri
TACCCACATCACCTGTTTTCTATGTAAACTAATACCACAATCATGCTGCTCTATTTCATATACATACATAAATGTATTACATGATATGTAGCTATGTAATATTTTATGTACTTACCTATGTAGGTATGTATATGTCTCTCCTTTCTATCATAATATGTACAACATGTACCCTTCCTTGTCTTTCCCTTTTAATATCACTTCATCACGTCTCTCCTCTCTCTTTCCTCCTCTTAATCTCTCTATCTC
>NW_007511612.1:0-246 GCF_000475195.1 Diaphorina citri
TAAATAACGCTTCACTGTGAAAACGGGATGCTCTGAGGTTCACACCGTTCACAATAAAATTGCCACTTTTTCTGAATCCAAAGAGAATAGAATCATTGGGGGCACGGTTGGTCCAGTGGTAACGCGCTTGCTTGCCATGCAGAAGGTACCGGGTTCGAATCCCACCATTGACAAAAAATTGTATTCGTTTTGACCTCACATTTGGATTTTTCCCAACTTTTCACATAGGAATCGACCTTTTATTTA
>NW_007511613.1:0-246 GCF_000475195.1 Diaphorina citri
TTACCAGGCGACCTGTCAGGTCTATCTCATAGTGAATGGCCGGCCTAAAATATTCCCAGAATGCTTCAGTTCTTCTTCTTTGAGTTGCTCTTTTCTAGAAGGTTCAACACCATCACGGCAATGTGATCTCGGTTTCTTGCTGCTCTGAAAAGTAATGTTCCCAAAATGCTCACCTGTCGTAATGTCGCTCCTCGCAAACTATTCTTATCGTCGGGTTCCAAAATTTTAAGCCGCACAAACGCCATC
>NW_007511614.1:0-246 GCF_000475195.1 Diaphorina citri
GTTCTATTCAAAAAACCGTTTTACGCAAAAAGGGCAAAAAATCCATATTTCCCTTTTTGCACCCAGCTCCTCAATTGCAAGTACTGATACTGCCGAGCAATACCTTCCTACAGTTCCTCAAAAAAGTGAAAATGTCTTCAAATAGTCTTCATTTTCTGTTGTAAATTATGCACAATGAAATCATTAATTTCAGTCTCTTGCGTTTTTACTTCCTTCTAAAGGAAATATTTCACAATGGCAAAAAAA
>NW_007511615.1:0-246 GCF_000475195.1 Diaphorina citri
CTATATATCAAATTAAAGGTCTTTTTACCAGGAACACGAAAGTGGTGGTGCAAATTTTGTCCAGAGAACCATAAAGCCCAAAAACCATTTTGTGGGTTTTGGGGGATTTTTTTCACATTTTCTCACACAAATGAGCTCTGATCTTGAATTTTGTCGCGACGACCTATAAACTCAAAGCGAGAAAGTTTTAGATAAAACTTCAGTCGTTATTTTAAGACCGGTTTTAGCGTCACCTATGTTAAGCTA
>NW_007511616.1:0-246 GCF_000475195.1 Diaphorina citri
AAAAAAATACTCAGATGCTGTCATCTATCATGGCTCATCGGACTGTGAAATTGAGTAGCTACGTCCAAAAAAGATTTTAAGCTGGAAACTAACAACTCCGCAGTATTTGTAACTAATAAATCCGCCTCTGGTTTACTATATCTGGACAAGAGTAATATTCAAATGAAGCACCCCTCACCGTATGTCTGCGTACATAGCTACAATTAGTAATGTAAGCATAAGGATAATAACAGTCATGCTCATGAA
>NW_007511617.1:0-246 GCF_000475195.1 Diaphorina citri
CCTCCTCTAGATCTGGAATATCTTCCACATGGCCTACTTATTATTATTCCTTGTTATTTCAAACGTGAACATTACCATCTTTTTCTTCTTTCTCTTCCCCCTCCTACTCTTCATATTTTAGCTCCTTTTTATAATAAGCTCGTACTCCTATTAAACTGAGTTGTTTTCACGAGGAGAGGCTGATTCCAACCTGGAAAATCCAGCACCATATGTAACCCCAGACGGTGACCCGTTCAGATAGCAAAA
>NW_007511618.1:0-246 GCF_000475195.1 Diaphorina citri
TCCTTAGCTGTTTAGAATGAAGTGTGCACCGGCCGGGAATTAAACCCAGCACCTCGCGCTTACAAGGCAGACGCGCTACCTTCTAAGCTAATAGAACTGTTGCGCTTACTTGGGTGATGTTTCAAAGTCATAGAGCAGGAAAAATGAGGACCAACGGCATTTTTCTTGTTCTCCTACGACTTCTAGATCCCGAGATAAATCGATTTAAAAAATACCGGTAAATCGTGAACTTTGACGTCACGGCAT
>NW_007511619.1:0-246 GCF_000475195.1 Diaphorina citri
ATAAAATACAAAAAATGGACGAAATGGAAAAATTTTCACTTTTTTCCAACGTTGCCACAAAATAAAATACGCGTAAAGTGAGAAACTAGTTAAAGGTAGTTATAGTTACTCTTAAAGTAAAGCCTAATATTGACGCTCCAAGTTGGAAAAGTTTATTTCATTACACTAATGAATTGACTGTGTACCTTCCTTCTTAGTCCTCTTCATTGTTCAACTTTCCGCCATAAGATACAAACTTTGCGTTAT
>NW_007511620.1:0-246 GCF_000475195.1 Diaphorina citri
AACATCAGCGGGGAAAGGGGGCTTCAGTCTGGGTTTGCCCTGTTTTCCCTCAATAGATTCAATGAGAGCAGTTTCCTCGCCACAAATGTAAGCACCAGCACCACGATGCATGAACACATCAAAATCATATCCTGAGCCACAGGCATTCTTTCCTATCAAACCAGCTTGGTATGCCTGGGAAATCAAACATTGTAATATTTTTGAAGGAGGTGTCTTTAAAATTCCCTTCTTATATTTATCTATACC
>NW_007511621.1:0-246 GCF_000475195.1 Diaphorina citri
AAGAAAATCCTGGATACAGACCTGCTCCCCTGTGTATGTGGCCCGCGAAGTACCTGCCAATGCTGTAGCATGTGGTCCGCGTACACATGGAAGTTGGAAATGCCTGACCTAGAGCTTGCAAAAAAAAAGATACACAGTGTAAGTAACAGGAATGTAAAAGTGGGGGGAAAATTGGAAAAGACAAAAGGAAAAAAACCTTCTACTTTGGAAGCTACCTGTGCCACCCTGTTTATTTTTTCGGCGCTC
>NW_007511622.1:0-246 GCF_000475195.1 Diaphorina citri
TGGTACAAATGAAGAAAAACGTTTCAGTCAGAGTAAAGGATCTTCTTCGATTTTGGGCCGATAAGTCCTCCGTTCGTTGTCCTTCTAATATGAATGAAACCTTTCTGAAAAATTGCTGAAAATCCCAACTGTCCAGATTTTTTTGCACTTGACTGTACATAGTATACCTATGCACATCAGTCTAAATCTATCAGTATAGACAATATACATCATATGCCGTGCCAATCAGTGTGAAGCAAATTATGA
>NW_007511623.1:0-246 GCF_000475195.1 Diaphorina citri
TCATGACCCAAGACTCGTAATCCTACCAGGTGATTTATCAGGTGAGATTTATCCCCACATAGTGTAGTATGAGGAGGAATAACAAAAAATTACTGGTACTCAGATGTTATTGGTATAAGTAGGGCCATCGGCTTTATGAAAGCCCTATGTCACTGCGACCTGGTTAGGTCTTTTGTGACATTCCTTTCCTGAGGTGAATCTTTGTTTCACTTCGGGAAGCCATTGAAAAAAAGTGTATTTATTTCG
>NW_007511624.1:0-246 GCF_000475195.1 Diaphorina citri
GTAAGGATTGTAATACCCAAGCTACCCAAGATGTTAAGCTGCTAAAAATGACTCCAGCATCAGTAAGATCCCCTGATTCCAAATTCAATTTCAATTCCTCTTGCCTCTTGACTGCCTAAAAATGACTCCCGCATCAGTAAGATCCCTTGATTTCAATACAGCCTCTTCAATGATGAAAGCCCACTCATCTGGAGCCGCGGCAGATGTTAATGACATTGGTTTGCTGGCACGCTCCCGTTAACTAGG
>NW_007511625.1:0-246 GCF_000475195.1 Diaphorina citri
TCGCGAGGTTTCTGAAGTTTAAGAGACGGTAATGTTATTGAGGAGACGATTGTCCTTGAAGATGAGACGTTAGCGGTGGGAAGGTTTATTTTCGGTGGATGAAGTTCAGAAGTTCTTTTTGAGCCGAGTTTGGAACCTAAAGATCGTACGGTACAAATCAATTTATTCCGGTCTATGGTTTCAGTTTTTTCCTTTTATTGATCTCTTCAAGATTCTTGTGACAGCAATTTTATATCCTATTTTCGT
>NW_007511626.1:0-246 GCF_000475195.1 Diaphorina citri
CTTCCTTCTCTCTTCGATTTCGGGACGATAAGACCTTAGCAGTTACAGTTCCCTCTGTCAAACCTCTTTAAAAAAAAACAGCCCAGTTAGCTTGGAGGGTAGCGCGCACGCCTTGTAAAAGTTGCAAGCGCTAAGTCGGGGGTTTGATTCCCGCCCGGAACAGACTTTATCCCAACTTTTATTCCCTCTTGTTATTTTGTAATGATATTACAAACACTTTCTCCTATCATGTTAATGGTACTTTTT
>NW_007511627.1:0-246 GCF_000475195.1 Diaphorina citri
AAGAAGAAAACATTTCCTCATTAGCTACGATAACCTATTCTATTCCTTCAGGAATTTCCAATCTCAAGATGAATCCTAAGTATGTTACTGAGTAATGTCTTTGAGGTCCTCTTTTACAGACATCCTGAACCCATCCCGCGGGCACAGAAAAGGGCTAAGTGTACAAACACTGTCAAGGGAAACGTTGAAATTTTCTTTTTTTCGGTGAATAAAAGATAAAAACCGTTCGCCTCACATCATACTTAA
>NW_007511628.1:0-246 GCF_000475195.1 Diaphorina citri
GTTTTTATTGCTGAAAAATTACTCTTACGTACCTACTTATCACTTGGTATTCAACTATTCATCACATGTAAATAGGTAGGTACTTATCTTCAACTTGTTTAGGATAGTAACTATTATACCTACCTCGAAGCAAGTAGGTACGTGAAACGTGTAATTTGAATAATTTTCACAAATCTACAGTCTGAAAATTACAGCGTTTTGAAATCAGTTGGTAGGTACTAGGTAGAATGGTATTTAGGAGTTCTA
>NW_007511629.1:0-246 GCF_000475195.1 Diaphorina citri
CAGGTAAGACACAACTCATCTGAAAATAATTGTACCGGCTTTACAATATGTTTTCAGAATGTTTAAAGCAACCAACTTGTGTACATGTGTGTATGAGTGTATGTGATCTTCTTTTCACTGCACCGGACCATCAGAGTTAAGATTAGATGACTTGAATCTTGAATCGTTTATAATGGATTAAAATAATTTGCCTGTGAGGTAGTTAAATAAATAATGACTCTCCTCGATGCGATGTTGGGTAGTATG
>NW_007511630.1:0-246 GCF_000475195.1 Diaphorina citri
CATTCTGGGAGAAGAAAAGAGGGGGCTCGTCTCTTCCAGTTTGCCCCCAATTACAATTGGATTAGAGAGGGGAAAAAAAGGCTCATGCTATGAATATCACAACATATTCATTCAAAGTGATGATTATCCGAACACAAAGCGTGGTGTAAACAGCAATAAAAGTTAAACAGCCAATAAACTTGGCGTAAATGGTGAGATAAATCATGAGGAGTTGATAAATGATTCGAACGAGAATGGATCGCACGT
>NW_007511631.1:0-246 GCF_000475195.1 Diaphorina citri
ACCTACAAAATGGAAGTCATGTTTTTGAATTTCAGTTTTGGTTTAGAATGGGTGCTGAATAAAATATTTGGTTTAGAGATTTAGAGTTGATTTGTTTAAATTCGTACTTTACCTATTTCCTTTATTATTGTTCTAACTTCCATATAACATTTTGTTTAACTAGTATTACGCTATTGCAGAAATAGAAACCATTGGGCAGGGTAACCCAAATAGTTTGCTATTTCATCAAATGAATGATTATTTTTC
>NW_007511632.1:0-246 GCF_000475195.1 Diaphorina citri
TCGAACCGGTTTCAAAATTAAGACCAAAGTGTGGTTGAACAATTTCCTGCAAAGTGGAGGAGACGATCCCCAGTACTCCGAGGACGAGTCGAGCTACTTGAATTGGTAAGTCGAAGATTTGGTTTAGGGAGTCGACTCAATGACTCAATACCTAAAATCTAAGGTATATTGAACCATGGACTGAAAAGTTCTAACTCTAGGTTAGAAAACTGGCAATCGAACGTAGGCACCTATAAAGATAAAGAG
>NW_007511633.1:0-246 GCF_000475195.1 Diaphorina citri
AGGCAACAGGAAGTACTAAACTGTAAGTCGACCAAGGGAGAGTTAAACAGTGTGTTTTTCCCATATAAAACTAGTAAAACGAAGCAGGAAGTACTCAGCTGAGCTGTAAGTCAACTAAGAGACAGTTTAACCATGTTTTTTTCCCCCCATTTAATGGAGCGGTTGCGTATGGGTAAAAATTATAAATAAATGGTCGATTCCTATGTTAAAAGTTGGGAAAAATCCAAATCTGAGGTCAAAACTCCG
>NW_007511634.1:0-246 GCF_000475195.1 Diaphorina citri
GTTAGCAGTTTATTATTAAAGGGAAACTTTTTTATGTAAACATTTTGCTTTTAGAAATTAAAAACATACTTTTATGGAGATTGAAATTGTAGGTTGTCTACCTCTTTTCGGATCATAGGTATAGGTACTGCATTTTATTTCCATCGAAACAGTCTTCTACCACTTTTCATTCTTTGAAAGTTTGTTTAAAATCTAGGTGATTGCTGGATCACGAAGTGGATTAATTTCACCTGTAATGTTTCCTGT
>NW_007511635.1:0-246 GCF_000475195.1 Diaphorina citri
CAGTACTGTACTTGGGTAGTTTTTTATTACTAGTAACCTGGCCATAAAAAAAGTCTCTCATGTAATGTCGGTAGGTACCAGAGTTAAAGTTAGGTACTATGAAAAACATCTTGTACAATACTCGTTTGTGTGATAGGCTTGTAAGTTTCATAGCATATCCTATTACTGTTTTATCATTAGACGTAGGTACATTACCAGTATTTATGCTATTATCTCTAATGTTATTTTTTTAAGACCATCAGGCAA
>NW_007511636.1:0-246 GCF_000475195.1 Diaphorina citri
AAATTCCAAACCTTAAAGTTTTTCTTTTACAATAAGGCACTTCAATAAGTTATTGTTTGCGCCAACCCCTTAAGAAACATCATTCCAGATACAAAACTTCGATGTACGAAGAACCTACCTATCTTAATGTCACTGAACGCTGACTAGAAAATATTCCACACACATCATATCATATGGTTTGAGGCAATTATCACACAAGTCATCAGGCAGTTTCTCTATTATCAGTCGACTCCAGATTTAACAATG
>NW_007511637.1:0-246 GCF_000475195.1 Diaphorina citri
AGAGAGAGAGAGAGATAGTTCTGGGTTTCTGAGCAAAGAACCATGGAGGAATGACTAGAGGTAAAATCAGGGGCGTAGAGTGTGTGTAATACTCGACATGTGGTATTACATCAGTAAACGATCTCGTAAAGACGTAAACGATAAAATAAAGAGACTTGAATTTTTGTATGTAGTTCACAAATGTGACAAGAATGCAACACAACACGTTTGGTTGAGATAGGTGCTGGGGTTGGCGTAATTTTGACC
>NW_007511638.1:0-246 GCF_000475195.1 Diaphorina citri
AACATCACCCTGGGAAAAGTTAGTCGGCTGCAACCGTCCAGATGGAGTTGAATTACAATCCCATGAATCCCATCTACATTTTAGTGGAATGGTCAGATTCCTAACCCAAGGACCTGGATTGGAGAGTTACCAACCCATATCAAATAGTGTGGGATAGTTCTCTTTATCTCACAATAAAGGGTGAGAAACTAATCTGTTTAGGTACTTACGTTAATGGATTCATGTCTCAGCAAAACACCAAGTTAT
>NW_007511639.1:0-246 GCF_000475195.1 Diaphorina citri
TCAAGAGAGTTATCTACAAACAAAACATGGAAAAGGAGATAATCTTGGAAAAGGACAATCTTGTATTCAAAAAGAAAAAAAAAGAGATACCTAGAGAGAGTAAAAAAAAACTTATTTTGACAAACACAAAAACAAAGATATTCGACCAAGCCTGATGGAAAAACAAACTACTGCAGAGAGAGAGAGAGAGAGAGAGAGAGAGAGAGAGAGAGAGAGAGAGAGAGAGAGATACACCGAGAAAAGACA
>NW_007511640.1:0-246 GCF_000475195.1 Diaphorina citri
GAGGTTCGGAGCGTGCGGAACACATCCACTTTGAAAATCTGACTTCTTAAATGTTTGATAGGCCGTAGATTTTAATATATGTTACCATGTAAAGTATCAGTGTTATTCCCTTTTCTATGTTTTAAGAGTAAAAAAAAAAAGCCAGCCTAGTTAGCTTAGTTGGTAGTGCGTCTGTCTTGTAAGCGCTAGGCCGCGGGTTCGATTCCCGTCCAGGGCGGATTTTATCCTGATGGGATAATGTTCGTT
>NW_007511641.1:0-246 GCF_000475195.1 Diaphorina citri
TGAGATACTGCATGGCTCATGATATTGATAACGTAATAATATATGCAGGCATCAGGTGGGAAGTGAGTTCTGGTTATGCAGCATGATAAGAGGGAAGACAGCAATTACCTGCATACTTGCAGTGAGCAATTAAACTTACGATAAATTATGGTTGAATCCCAAGATACCTACATCTTACCTACCTGTTACCTGTGCATTATGATATCATCAGTGATGGATCTATAGCTATACCTACATATAGCACTC
>NW_007511642.1:0-246 GCF_000475195.1 Diaphorina citri
GGAACATCCAAATATTTCATTGATAAGAAAAAAACGTCTGATTTCTCTTGAATGTTGGCATAATTTCTTTGCTTGTTGTCACAATGAGGCTTTTTAGTAGCTGACGATATAAGTAGGTACTTTTAGGTAAGTAGGTATTTGATGAATAAATTTTGATTAAGGGGATTTGAACAGAGACAGAGATATTATGTGAATCTAATACACACATTGCCTGTGCACATGATTCAAACAATGACTCAATAATCT
>NW_007511643.1:0-246 GCF_000475195.1 Diaphorina citri
GACTATGTTTGGAGACACACCTTTCCTTTTCACTTCCCTCTAATAAGGGGGAAGAAAAACCGGGTGAATTGCAAATTACCAATTGACCAATAGGGTATGGTCGTAAAATGCATTAAATAATTATACAGAAAAAAAAAATAAATACAAGTTTAATGTGGATATTTGAATCAATGCAGTGTTATTGCAACTTTTTTGTCAAATTGTCAAGTTAGGAGGAAAATACCTATAAAAAAATCCATTTAAAAA
>NW_007511644.1:0-246 GCF_000475195.1 Diaphorina citri
CTAGACAGACAGATAGAATGTGTTGACTTTAAACAGGATATCAGGACCTTTTCTGTTTCAAAATCCCTCTCTCTCTCTCTCTCTTTCCTCTCTTCCCTTCTCTATTTCTCTCTCCCTTTCTCTTTCTATCTTATCTCTCTCTCTTTATTTTATTTTGTTTTAAAATTCCTTTCTCTCTCCCATTCTCCCTCTTCCTTTTCCTCTCTTTCCGTCTCTCTCTTTCTCTCGCTATTTTTCTCTCTCTCT
>NW_007511645.1:0-246 GCF_000475195.1 Diaphorina citri
GTGACTGGATGTTGCGGGGCCCACTCAGCCTCGTGAGGAAATGAGTAGCTATGTAATACCTATAATGCGCATAGCGACCGGTGCCAGCATGGTAGGTAAACATTGGATTTTAGGATTATTGAGATACCGATTGGGAAAAATCCTACAATGCTGCAGTGAGCACCAAAGTTGTGATATAAAAACACAAAGAAACTGCATTTACATTACATTTACAAAATAAATTGTGGAAAACCCCTCTATGCCTCA
>NW_007511646.1:0-246 GCF_000475195.1 Diaphorina citri
ATCGGGCATAAGGTTTCATTGTTCAATCTCCCAAATGTGTGGGCAAGATTTGTCAATGGCTATTACGAGATTTGCGAACCATACCCTGTATGTATAGAGAGGTGTTTTTGAGGCCACATTTTGTACCTCAACTAGCTCTCCATATCTCACATGATTTATTGTTATCATTCTCCTAATACTAGTATATTACACAAGTGCGTTCTTGTCAACTAATGCTGTCGTGTTATCTTTCATTCTAGTCTCCTA
>NW_007511647.1:0-246 GCF_000475195.1 Diaphorina citri
CAGCCAGCCTAGAAGCTAGGTAACTTGGCAGGTATCGCTCCTGAACTGTATTAATGCTAAGTGAGTTTGACTTGGGACAATCTTTAGGTATCCTAAATAGGTAATTTTCGTTCTCAGAACGGCTGGCTTTCTCCTATCCTCTCTTCCCTTTTTCTTAGAGTTCGGTAGGATAAAATCTCGGTTGTCATAGTTCCCTCAATCAAATTTCTTGAGAGAGAGAGAGAGAGAGAGAGAGAGAGAGAGAGA
>NW_007511648.1:0-246 GCF_000475195.1 Diaphorina citri
TTTTATTTGAAATCAGCTGATATAGTTACAGTGTTGCCGGATGAAAATTTCCTGCTAAAATGAGGGAGTGCATTTTTTGGCAGGAAATGATTGAAAAAATACAGGGTGTATCAAAATTCAAAAACCTTAAGCACTATTAAATTTTAATGGACAACTGAAGTTAAGCAACTTTGCATGTGGTTGGTCGTTGGTATATGGATATTTTTTATCTGGATACGGTAATCGCAATATAAGGAGGCGGGTAAA
>NW_007511649.1:0-246 GCF_000475195.1 Diaphorina citri
TTCATGAAATTTGGCAAGATTTTCATTTCAAGTTAAACTTAAGTTTATCTTTAGATTTCATACATACGACGGTAAGTCAATTTCGGCCCATCAGATGCAGAAAAGAACCATCCAAAAATGTGTAAATTCTAATCGCTCATCGCTCGTACCTATTTTTTACTCCCAGTTCCATGGGCGTAGCCAGGGGGGGGCACAGGGGGCAGCTGCCCCCCCCTAGAAAATTTCGGGAGTATGCAAAAATGAAGG
>NW_007511650.1:0-246 GCF_000475195.1 Diaphorina citri
TCGAAGAAATGAAAACTGAAAACTAAAAGCGAGAGAGAAATATTAAACGTAGGAAAAGTTTTGCTGGCCTCAATGTGTTCCCCGTGTATTTCTTATGGGGGGACTAAAAAACGTCAATATTTCGGGAACGGCTTGGAATTTCGGGATTTTCCGATTTTTCCCAGTCTGTACAAAAAATAAGGAATCCAATGGTGAAAACCGCATCTTCCTAGCCTATCTAGAAGTGGGTTAGAATTAGTATGAGTG
>NW_007511651.1:0-246 GCF_000475195.1 Diaphorina citri
TTCGCTCGGAGCTACGTTGGCAACACTGTTTCAGTTTAAAATTTTCTAAATTTCTAATCAACAACAAAATAGAAAATACTGAAAATAGTCAAAATACCTGTGAAATTCTCTACCACCTAAATTTTTTTTTTTATATATACAAAAAAGAGGTTTGACAGAGGGAACTGCAACTTCTTCTATAGTCTTATCGTCCCGAAATCAAAGAGAGAAGGAAGACAGGATAGGAGAAAGCCAGCTGTTCCGAGA
>NW_007511652.1:0-246 GCF_000475195.1 Diaphorina citri
AATGGTGGTGATGGGGCAAAATGAAGGGGTAAAAAAACTCTTGACTCTTTCATACACTTCACTTAATATGACCTACATCTTTCATGCAATACTTATAAAGACTTTAAAATTCCTAAACCCGAAATTTACAGAGTAGTGGGAGAAAATCGCGCAAATAGTAAGAACTTTCTCTGGAGACTTCTGACAGTCTCCTTAATTAAGGACCAATATAATTGTAATCATTACATAAAATAGTAGCTACCTATT
>NW_007511653.1:0-246 GCF_000475195.1 Diaphorina citri
TCTCTCTCTCTCTTTGCTCCCTCTCTCCACTTTTATTTTCCTTGGGTATCTATCTATTTTTTCCTTAAAATTTTAAATTCCTCTTTGTTCCCTTCCTTTCTCTATCTATCTATATCTCTCTCTCTTTCTCTCTCTCTCTCTCTTTGTTCCCTTCCTTTTTCTCTATCTATCTATATCTCTCTCTCTTTCTCTCTCTCTCTCTCTCTTTGTTCCCTTCCTTTCTCTATCTATCTATATCTCTCTCTC
>NW_007511654.1:0-246 GCF_000475195.1 Diaphorina citri
TGACATTTGAACTTTCTCAGAAACTTGGAGCAAGTTATTCCTTTTATTCTTCTTTGCGAGTGTGAAATACTTCTCTTTGGATGTTTGATTCTCTCTTTGAAATCTCCTTCATTTTCCGCAGGATTTCACAATTGTCTGCTTGCATGAACAGGAGGAATGTGCGTGTTGCAAACTTCAACACGCCAAGAGCTTTAAAATTTTGGGTAAACAAATAAAAATCTTGTGTGTTTCAGACTTCACGGATGA
>NW_007511655.1:0-246 GCF_000475195.1 Diaphorina citri
AGGACATTACAATCAACCAGTGTGACCCAAACCAAAGATCCAACCAAAATACTGTTCAGTCTATTGATAAAGGTAAGTGGACTCTCCTCACTGCCCTCCTATATCCAACAACATTTGATCAAACCTCATTTTGTGATCCACCCAGGTGCAATTCAAGCTCAACAGTGCTTAACTGTAGTGTTTTGTGTGTAACTGATGTATCTACCATTAGATTCCCACATCAAAAAGATTCATTAGTTCAATTCA
>NW_007511656.1:0-246 GCF_000475195.1 Diaphorina citri
TTTTTTGGTCAATGATTGACAAAAAAAAAACACCATCTGCCACCTATTTCACCTAAACTTTCAAGTATTGTTATACCTGTGTACTTTCACTATTAAGTAAAAGGTTTCCAGCAATATTTAAGTAGGTAGTCATAATACAAAAGTACTTTAAGTCATGTTGCTTGTCATTTCATTTTACAACATACAGGACAGAAGAGGACAGTCATGTATTTTTTTACACCAGGTAAGGTGGGTGAGCAAGGTGAA
>NW_007511657.1:0-246 GCF_000475195.1 Diaphorina citri
TTTTTTTTTTTTTTTTTTTTTTGATGAGACAAGTACGTACCAATCTATTACATAAGTAATTAAAAAGAAGTATAAGTACCAATACCTATATTGAAAAAAAAAACAGTTGGAAATCAAAAAGGGCCAGTGTATTTTCCCTCACTTTGATCAGACCACTGGAAAACTTGTTTTGTAATAACATCATGAACCCATGTGTATTGTGTATTAAAACCCGTGCTTTCTGTGTCGCACGTTCTCTGTAAAAAA
>NW_007511658.1:0-246 GCF_000475195.1 Diaphorina citri
ACCCCCAAAATATGGGATATTTCCTCCCCAAAAAATGTAACAAAATGAGATCCCTGTTTCGTAAAGTTAAATCAATAAATAAAATTAATCTGGGGCGTGGCTGGGTCCGGGCGCAGGTTCTACTTGAGTGCGGTAGGGTCTGGGTCCGGGCGGAGGTTCTACTAGAGCGCGGGTGGGTTTGGGCCTGGATTCATCTGTTAAGTGGCTGGGTCCGGACGCTGCTGTTTCTACTAGGGCGCGGGTCAC
>NW_007511659.1:0-246 GCF_000475195.1 Diaphorina citri
CGTCAGTACCTCAGTTGTACCCGTCTACATGTAGCCAACTCAGTTCCAGTTGGCCAAAATGAACTTCAGTACAGACAAATAGGTACTGTTGAAACTAACCTGGATTAGGGGTGTCACTGGACGCCATCGGTTTTAACTCGAGGCCAGTAGCTGGACTGTCGAGATCAAGATGTGACGGTACTTTTGAGACAGACAATACATTTTTAGAAGGAATGAGATGTGATATAAATGAGGAGTATTGGGGAA
>NW_007511660.1:0-246 GCF_000475195.1 Diaphorina citri
CCCATTCCCCCTTAGTAATGTAAAATCCCATTAATAACGTTACGGTTAAATAGTTATGTACCTACCTCCACGATATTGGTACCTAAATCGACACTACGACATGTTTTAACACGTAGTTAAAGTGCCCAATTGGAAGACGACGAAAAAAAAAAGAAAGAAAAATAGGTACCTAACCCATTCGTTTCTTTTCTTTCACAACAGGACGAGAAAGAATTCATCCGAACTCTTGCCCTGGACGGGTTCGAA
>NW_007511661.1:0-246 GCF_000475195.1 Diaphorina citri
TGCTTTAGGAGTGTTCCTAGTAAAGTTTTAAAAAGCGCGAAGTCAAAAAAGTCACATATTTTATTGATTAGCACTTAAAGAAACAAATTTTGAAATCTTATCTCCACGATACTTCAAACAACTCTGATGAGCATGAGCACGGCGGCCATCTTTTCAGTGTTTACAGGTGAATGGGGCTCAACCACTTTTTTTTTTTTCTTCGCTGATAAAGGAAGTTCGAAACACGCTGATTTCAATAGAAATGCT
>NW_007511662.1:0-246 GCF_000475195.1 Diaphorina citri
TAGTCTAGTTTTCTCGGAAGGTAGAGTGTGCGCTTTCTAAGCGCTGGGTTGCGGATTCGTTTGCCGCCCGGGACGGATTTTATCCTAAACAGATAATGTTCGTTCTCGGAACGGCTGGCTTTCTCCTATCCTGTCCTCCTTCTCTCTTCTTCTTCGGAACGTGAAGACCTTAGCAGTTACAGTTCCCTTTCTCAAAGTCGCAGTCGTTTGTTAATGTTATCTGGAGTTAATATTTAATTAGCTTGT
>NW_007511663.1:0-246 GCF_000475195.1 Diaphorina citri
TCAGATGCTCACTCCTTTTACCAATAGGAAGATGAAGATTGAGTAACATGTTTTAGGCCAGCCACTGACTATCAGGTAGATCTGACAGGCGGACCTGATCAGGTGTACCTATCAGTTCTACCTGATGGTGAGTAGCTGACCTTAGGACTCATTGACTGAGTAGTCTGTGTAACTAGACCACTGAAAAGAATTCGTTCTTTTTACAACTTACTCAATCATTTTTTAGGTTCAATTTGAAATTTGTCC
>NW_007511664.1:0-246 GCF_000475195.1 Diaphorina citri
ATTCAGACTGACTCTCCTCCGATAAAAACTAAATCTAAGAATAGTTACCAGACAACGAGATTGACAATTGACATTAAAAGAGAAACACACTCGTCTACGATTGTCGTGGCCTGACATTATCAGTCAAATCAAGATCCTATTTATTGGAAAACAGTCTTAACATGTCACTTAATGAGCAGTCACACACATGAAAACGAAACCAACACAGTTAGCCTTTCATTCTTCGTCTACCAAAGGATAGAGATG
>NW_007511665.1:0-246 GCF_000475195.1 Diaphorina citri
TTCGTCAAAGGTTAAACGAAATTCTTTTCAAAGTCTCATCTCTCTATTATCTTTCGTTATGTTTGCAAGGACTTTTCTTTCCTTTGTTCATTTACTTTCATAACAAACTCTTCTTTTCCTACTCTTGGGTACCTACGCGTATTTTTATCTTAGATTCTTTCTTGTTGAAAGTCTTTTTTTAATGTTCTCTAAGAATTGTTCTTTCTCTTTCCCCCTTTTTCGAATTAGGTACCGTTCTTTCTTCAT
>NW_007511666.1:0-246 GCF_000475195.1 Diaphorina citri
AGTCACAAACTTTCTTTCATCTCAACAGAGTGGACTACTTTGGTCTGGTAAAGAGGCTCACAGGAAAGGAAACACTGGTCTAATTGAAAAACTTGCAGCTTTGACGCAAGGTACATTGAACTGGAAGGAGATGCAGTACCTAATGCTATACAAACCAATGAACTGGAATAGCAGCACATGATTTCATTTTGTTATTGTTGTTCTAGCAAGAATCGTGCACGGTTTGATCTTGACTCACTTGATTCT
>NW_007511667.1:0-246 GCF_000475195.1 Diaphorina citri
TTAATCGACAGGTTCCTGGCACTCTACAGGATGGATTCAAAAACCTACAAATGGACATACCGTGCTATAATGCATTTTCTTGACTTGGGAGCATGCAATGCCTGGCTTCTATACAGACAAAATAACACAAATTTATCAAGAAGGGATCTTAAATGTCTGCTTGAATTTAAATTAACTCTGGCTGACCAGCTGATTGCAGAAGATAGTGAATCCAGTGATGACAGTAGTACGGATGAAGAAGAAGTA
>NW_007511668.1:0-246 GCF_000475195.1 Diaphorina citri
GCGGTTCTATGAACGCATCCTGACAAGTGCGCGTAGGAGGTATCTGAAAACACAAAATAATATTAAGAGTACGAACCCACGCCCTCCTGTTCATCAGGCAAGCGTCTTGACCGCTACAGAACCGAGGCAGGTTCCGTGGCCGAGTGGATATCACACTAGGCTTACACTCCGGAGGTCCCGGGTTCGATTCCCGGCGGGGTTGGAGTTTTTTCAACTCTGTGTTTGGAGTTCGCGGTGCACTGAGCC
>NW_007511669.1:0-246 GCF_000475195.1 Diaphorina citri
AACTTCTATTTCTTGAAGATCGTTGAAATTTGTGCCAGCTCTAACTGAGACTCTGAAACAGAAATGAAGTTTATGTTGAAGCACTAAAATAACAATAGATCAGTTGCGCTTACTTGGGTGATGTTTCAAAGTCATAGAGCAGAAAAAATGAGGACCAACGGAATTTTCCTTTTTCTTCTACGACTTCTAGATCCCGAGATAAATCCATTAAAAAAATGCCGGTAAATCGTGAACTTTGACGTCACG
>NW_007511670.1:0-246 GCF_000475195.1 Diaphorina citri
ACGCCACTTCGCTGGCATCATTTGCTTCCTCAATGTATTGGGTGGTCATAATGACCGTCCTACCTGTAAAATAGCAGGAACGAAGTTTCAGAATACAATGTCACAAACAAACTCAAACCTCCAATACATTTATGCTTGGGGTTCACCAACTCGACATTGAGATAAAATGAGGATTTCCCTATACTTACTTAATAGCCCGGTCAACCTCGGATTAAACTCAATCCTGAAACAATCCACGGCGGTAAA
>NW_007511671.1:0-246 GCF_000475195.1 Diaphorina citri
GTTAGGGTGAGAGAACTCTCATCACTGAGTTACTTGGTTACTTATTATTATTTAGGTTGTTGGAATTCCATAGTGAAGTGTCGAGGTTCCTGTTATGTAGTTCAATATTAGAGTTCCGGGACCCAGTCACTCGGTTAGGCTTCTGGCACTCCGTGTATAAGTTAGTAGGTATTCAACTCTCATCACTGAGTTACTTGGTTACTTATTATTATTTAGGTTGTTGGAATTCCATAGTGAAGTGTCGAG
>NW_007511672.1:0-246 GCF_000475195.1 Diaphorina citri
ACCTAATTAGCATATAGGGAGCTCTACTATGACGTATATGATTCGTATAATTAGGTTTTGGAACTCGGGAAAGGACATTTGGTAATTTTGGTAATTTTTTTTAATTTGTATTTATTAAAGTGATTTTTTATTTGTTCCATATTTGTTCCTCGGGAAAGGACATGCAGTACATGCACTCATTACGGGTATACCTAACACAAAACCTACTGGTCGTTATACCTGGGGTCAAAATGGTTAGATGACCAT
>NW_007511673.1:0-246 GCF_000475195.1 Diaphorina citri
ATTGTAGACCAAAATATTCAAAAAATTCGCCCGCGGCGTCAAATTTTGTGTTTTTGATAACTAAGTTTTTTTTAAAAATTAGAGACCAAAATTTTCGCCTGTGGTCATAAAAATTTCAATTTCGTTAATTCTGGTTTCTATAAATTGTAGCTCACAATTTGAGAAATGAGGTCATTTATCTTGAAAAAATTTGGCCTGCGGTGCAGTTATTTCATGGTGCAAATGGAGGACTCAAGACCTTACCCT
>NW_007511674.1:0-246 GCF_000475195.1 Diaphorina citri
ATAAGGAAAGCTTCAGTGTGTGTGTCTGTGGTGCATCAGGCCTACCTAATTTATGACCTGAGCAGACCTCGGCCTAGGCGCCCATAAAACTCTGGGATGTCCAATGTTGAATCCTTGTTGCCTTTTATAACCTTTCCTTTGACCTTTTCACCCAACGCAACGTCTATGTAGCTGTCGATGTTTGTGTCTTTCAGAAAGTTTGTCCTTTTGACCATTTCAGCTTCTTAGGAGGTGATAATACCTGCA
>NW_007511675.1:0-246 GCF_000475195.1 Diaphorina citri
CGGGCATAGGGGGCACCGGGCCTGGCAGGGGACCTCCTGAAATCATCGAATTGGTAAATATTAGAGATAGCCCATACCCCCATACATATTTCACAGGGCAAGTACCCACACCAAAGTGTCCGGAGATAATCGAACTTTTTCGGGCGCTTTACTTAAAATGTCCCGAAATTGACATGGTTTCAAATAGGAAATAAACTGTTTCACATGTTTTTTTTTTTTTTTTTTTTTTTTTTTTTTTTTTTCTTT
>NW_007511676.1:0-246 GCF_000475195.1 Diaphorina citri
TGTCCATTTTCATTCATAATTATTGTAATTCAAACATGCAGATGCATATGTGTTCATGCGTAAAGTTGATGCGTTTCCTCGTTTCCAAGACAGGAATCAATTCCATTGATATTAATCACGTGTTGCATTGATGAAAATATTTCCCCATTGTTGTTGCGGTTATGTTTGATTTTGCTGTTCGTTTTTAGGCATGTATTACTAGGTAATACTAATGACCAACATCTATTCCTACTTCCCCATAATAAA
>NW_007511677.1:0-246 GCF_000475195.1 Diaphorina citri
ATACTCTCTGGTGGTGTATTGTGTATACTGGTATCACTTTCTACTTTCATTCATGTAATTAACAAGAGCTAAAATGAGTACTGTCTAGAAGTAGCTCTGCAGGTTCATTGACCGAGATACAAATCTTTATGGTTATGGTGTACGTATGTTTTTTACCTATAAGCTTTTTTTTTTATGGCGAAAAACATACCGATATTATGGGAGGGGAGGTTATTCGTAGAAACATATGTAACTACCGTTATGATG
>NW_007511678.1:0-246 GCF_000475195.1 Diaphorina citri
GTCGCGAGTATTACCTCTGTGAAGGCTGATGAAGACTTTGGAATATTCGTATATTGAAATATCACTATTTCTCCTCTAGAGGTTAAACGATAGTGTGGTCAAGTGGTATAGCAGCACATCTGTAGACCATGCGTCCCTGGGTTCAAATCCCCCTCATGACTTTTTTTTTTCTTCAATTCTATATTTTCCTAGCGTAGGTAATTTTTTCTTTTCTTCCTTTGGAGACTTTCTTAAATGATCACTTAT
>NW_007511679.1:0-246 GCF_000475195.1 Diaphorina citri
CTCCTTCCTCTCTTAATTCTTCCCCCCCCCCTTCTCTTGCACCTCCTCTTTTTCTTTCCCTCCTCTCCTTCTCTTCCTTCTCCTCCTTTCCCTCCTCCATTCTGTCTTCCTATTCTACAGGGTGACCCAGAATTACCTGACGGTTTTGAATTGCCCATAACTTTCTTGTAACTTGTCGTAGCTTGTTGAAATGAACATCACTGAGTTCAGAACAAAATAAGGTTTTGTTACAATGTAGTCGTGGAC
>NW_007511681.1:0-246 GCF_000475195.1 Diaphorina citri
AATTTCTGCTTCAAAGGAAAAGAAAATCATTTCCCTTACACTGCACCTAGTTTGTTTTATGAAAGAAAATAAAAAGTAGGTACCTCGTACCTACTTTTCTTCTTACTTTCAACTTGTACTTAACCTGCCTGTCTTTCTTCTTACTTACAAGCTATACCTACTTAACCCGCCTGTCTTTCTTCTTACTTACAAGCTATACCTACTCAACCTGCCTGTCTTTCTTCTTACTTACAAGCTATACCTACT
>NW_007511682.1:0-246 GCF_000475195.1 Diaphorina citri
AGTGGGTGCACTTGTAATCAGTGTACTGAGTGCACTCCAAACTTGGAACTTTTCCAATGAAATCTCGACGTTGCGTTATCATAATCTCATATTGATCATAGATGTAGGACAGGGCCGTATTTTCCATGTCACGGGATGGATTCCTGCCCTTGGCGGACTTTATCCTACTCACATAAGGTTCGTTCTCGGAACGGCTAACTTTCTCCAATCCTGTCCAAAGATCTCCACTGTTAAAGTTTTTTTTTT
>NW_007511683.1:0-246 GCF_000475195.1 Diaphorina citri
GGAGGAGGGAGAATGCCAAATATTTTACAATCACGCTTCAAGTTGATCAGATTTGAAATTCCTCCAACATCAGCTTCAGCTTTGATTGATTGAAGTTCATCTTCAATTCTGTGCAAGAAAGGAAATGTGATCATTTGATCAAGCAAGTTTGTTTTGATTGTTCTTCGTTTTTTCCCCCTAAGGAAAATGTCAATTTTGTCGAAAAATTTGCTATTAGGTGACCATACGTGTGCTGAGCATTCTTCA
>NW_007511684.1:0-246 GCF_000475195.1 Diaphorina citri
GGCCACAAGCGTCTAATGTAGCAGTTGTTCCATTGCTACGAAATAAAAACGGCGGTGGAACACTCATCTTTAAAAAAATAGCACCCCTGATTTATTCTCTACGTTTCTAGGTTTCTACGTTGTTTTATGTTTTCGCTGTTCCTGTTGCAAACTCGTTGTTTTCGTTAACAGTTAGCGGTTTACGAGATTAGACAGACATAATATTTTAAAAGATTTGATCTTGACTCTGAATTAAGAGTAATAAAA
>NW_007511685.1:0-246 GCF_000475195.1 Diaphorina citri
GGTTTTGAAAAAAAAAAAAAAAAATGTGTGAAGGCAACTATACTAACTATAGCGCTTTCACCAAATTTTAAGCAGTGCATATTGCATACGCGACTAATTTGAAGGGGCAAATTGTAGGTTTCTGGGGGGAAAAAAATAGTATATTTTTTCAGCTTCAAGAGCAATTTTGCAATGAAATTACATTTCTTTCAAAAATCAGTAGATTTTGACCTCAAATCACTAAATCACTAGATTTGCCAACAATTC
>NW_007511686.1:0-246 GCF_000475195.1 Diaphorina citri
CGTAGAAAGTGTTAGTTTTAACGTATTTCTTGTAGAAGTCGAGATAATACAAGTGACCATAGGTGATACACTGAAAAAAATAGCATTGTTGCACCTATGGCCACATAGTGTCCATGTGGCCATAGGTGAAACAAATGCATTTTTCAGTGTATCACCTATGGACAGTATGGAAAACCCGGCTTAAAGTCGAAAATTTACTCAATAGGTATACCTAGATATTATTTCTACATCTTCTAGACAAGGGGG
>NW_007511687.1:0-246 GCF_000475195.1 Diaphorina citri
TTATTTACTTATTAATATTTAATTTATTTTTTTGGGACTAATCATGTGCCCACCTATGGAGCACAGGGTACTAAACGGCCCGAATAGTACGTTATACTATTGAATATTCAATTAAAGAATGCGAGCACTTTCCATTTTCCATTCATGTTTCAACTCATCTCGGGAGAACAACCCCCATCCGTTTCAAAATCCGAAGGGGTTTGAGATGTAGTATACACATTTTGAATTTTAAAAACGGAAAAAGGA
>NW_007511688.1:0-246 GCF_000475195.1 Diaphorina citri
CTTTTTTTGCTCATTTTCTAGGTTATTTTGGTAATTATTATGGTAATTATATTTGAAGGCACTATATTGAAGTGAAAATTCGAGAGATCCGCTATGTTATTGGTTTCTAACAGCCGTTTTAAATGCTCCAGCACAACAATTTATATTCCATCTATTCTCTTTTTGGCTTTAAGGGCCCCTTACACCGTCGAACAATTTATCTCCATGTTTTGCGTAAATTGTTTGCCCGTGTAGGGGGCCTTTTAA
>NW_007511689.1:0-246 GCF_000475195.1 Diaphorina citri
TTGGGAACAGTTCCATGAAAGGAACTGAACGGTTGGAACTTATTCCCTAAAGTGAACCGATCTTTGCCACCTCTAATTCAAATACACCTACAATCTACATACATACACTCTGTCTCTAAACCTCCCGTAACGAGATAAAATACCTTTTTTCCTCATCCCCTCTCTCTCTTTTCCTATTTGCTTTTTTTCTCAATTTCTCAAATTCACCCTCTCAATCTCTCTCTCTCTCTCTCTCTCTCTCTCTCT
>NW_007511690.1:0-246 GCF_000475195.1 Diaphorina citri
CTCTCTCTCTCTCTCTCTCTCTCTCTCTCTCTCTCTCCTTCTTTTAAAGAAGAGGGGAGAGAAGATTGTTTTGTGTTTTCGTGTTCTGGTGTAAAATTTTGTCATCTCCACTAATACAATGGTAGAATTTTGGCGTCTCCACTACAAAAGAGGAAGTTTAAACAATGCCCAACAAATCCACTTCTGTTTCCAGTTCGTCACCACTCAGACTTGTGAGGAAAGGAAAGAAGAAGAAAAATAAGAAGA
>NW_007511691.1:0-246 GCF_000475195.1 Diaphorina citri
AAGTTCTCCGCTGTACTCATTGCGAGTACCTAATGGTAATAATCCATCAGATTTTACGGGCGTGCGCTTGAAAAATTCCCGCTTTAGAGGGGAGTATTTAAAGATATTTTTTTGTGATTTTCCCTTAGATTTTGGAGTCCTTATTATTCCTCCAGGACAACGTACATTGAATGAGACAATTTCAGTTTCATTCTTTGAATCATTTACGGGAGAGAAACTATCATCGATAGGATCTAATGGCAAAGA
>NW_007511692.1:0-246 GCF_000475195.1 Diaphorina citri
TAGAATTTATACACACATAATAAGTAAATATTATTATGTACTGATTGTTCATTGTACCAATCGACCGATGTCTAAGCATATAGCTAAGTACATAAAGAGGGAGTAAGAGAGAGAGAGAGAGAGAGAGAGAGATAGCTATGTTGAAAGAGGATATAAAATTACATCTTATCCATGAAATAGTAATAGTAGTACCTTGGTAAGTCTATAACCCAATGTATATCGAAGTATGGAACTATGGCGTAATAC
>NW_007511693.1:0-246 GCF_000475195.1 Diaphorina citri
GAAGTTTTGACTCACTATGAGACCTTCCTGTTTATTAGGAACTCCACCAATATAGAACTGAAACGAAATAGAATAGAACATACGATGCTCACACGGAAAGAATGAGACTGAAAAGTCATCTTAAGTGAATTCTAAGTTGACGGAAGTGAGTTCCAAGTAGATTGAACAAATGATGCGATTTTCAAGTTTCTACTCGAGGATTTATCATTTAGTTTGTCTGCAATAGGTATGTTTGTTTCAGCATAA
>NW_007511694.1:0-246 GCF_000475195.1 Diaphorina citri
CAAGTACGGCTGAAAAGTTCCGTCTGTCAGGCCTACCTGATGAGCACACACACTATCAGGTAGACCTCACAGGCGTAGTCGCGTAGAGCTGAGCAGGTGTACTTGGCTGGTCTAAGACAGGTTTATATTTTTCACTGGGATTTCCACCATCAACTCATAAATGTGGAAACTAAGTGCAATAACCTTAACTCAAAAAGTCCGTCCGTCTTGCTAAGTGACTGATCAAACCCTGCGATAAAACTCCAA
>NW_007511695.1:0-246 GCF_000475195.1 Diaphorina citri
CAGAATAGGTAATAATAATATTTAATAAAAAATAAAATAAAGAGCAGTAACAAAAAGTGAACAACTCTGGGAATCGAACACCGGACCCAAGACCTTCTGTAAGGTCAGCCGTCACTACAATAGTTATAGTAGTGGTCAGCCGTCACTACTATAACTCAACGTGTTATGACAACTGGTAGGTCAAATGTCACAAGAGAAATGGGGTCATTAAATTTAATATCAAACTAGTTCTTATCAGTCTATCAC
>NW_007511696.1:0-246 GCF_000475195.1 Diaphorina citri
ACCCACCAACTTTACCGACCAGATTGATAAGAGTCGTTCCCAATACAGGGTGGTACTGGGGTTTTGGAAAGTGATCCGGAATACATAAACTTTTGAAAAATGCTTTAAAAGAACTAGAAAGGGTCGAAATCAAGACTTTAAAAAAGCAGTCAAAAAGTCAAAATATTTTTGACACAGGAAATCATGAACTTTCGAATTCACTAAGTTCAGATCAGTTTTTTTTTTTTTTTTTTTTTTATCGTCCCC
>NW_007511697.1:0-246 GCF_000475195.1 Diaphorina citri
CTTTTAGTTCTTCTTCCTCTTCTTCTTCTTCTTTCTTCTTCTTCTTCTTCTTCTTCTCCTGAGTGTGTGAGTGTAGAAATCAGTTTAGGCTGTATGCTGTATGAGGTAATTATATTGAGACCTACCGGTAAGTTTTTAGAGGTTGGGTGCTGAATAGCATTAAAAAAATCTGAAAATACCTAGATATACCTACGTAGTTACGTACCTATATGAATATTGTAATTGTACCTATACCATTACCTAGAT
>NW_007511698.1:0-246 GCF_000475195.1 Diaphorina citri
CCTTTTATTAGTCAGATTAAATACAAATTTCGAGAATTCACATACTTTCTCTCCGTAAGCACCAGTTTTGACTTTTTTTCCTTTAGAGATTCTGAGTCAAGTTCGCCCAAGGACCTGTGTCATTTGTATACGAATTATTCACGACTCCAATCATCAATCTCTCAGTTGTAAAATACTCCATACCCGTAGGTACATCAATCTTTTTATCTTTTTTATTATTAATCCGAACAACCACGGCAAAAACAT
>NW_007511699.1:0-246 GCF_000475195.1 Diaphorina citri
CTCATTTTTTTTTTTTAAATTGGACTCCCATCTTTTTTCCCGTGGGGTCTTCATTTGGCAGAAATGTTCAATACACAGCACAAAGTTTGTCTGTCTATTCCGAAATCTGAGAATCAAACCAGCACCCGACCTATTACCAAATGAAAAGGCGCCTTGGCAAAATCCTAATATAGAATATCCGCCACTCACAGACCGTTCAGACTATCTGACAGACCGCGGTCTCACAGACAGAGGTCTGTCAGACCG
>NW_007511700.1:0-246 GCF_000475195.1 Diaphorina citri
ACTTAGGTACCTACGTAGTAAGGAAGAGGTGATTGTTTTTTTACTAGGTTTTTCATGCCAGTTTAATATTATCATAAGCTCTACTACCATCCACACGACCAAGTTCACATTACTTACCGTATACTCAAATTCTGAACACGCAATTCACACGACCAAATTTTTATGTAGGTATGTGAGAGTACAGTAGGTAGTAAAGTAAGTAAGAAAATAAAACCAAGATCCTTTCAGACTAAAATTCCCTTGAAC
>NW_007511701.1:0-246 GCF_000475195.1 Diaphorina citri
CACTTTTCATTTTGCTCTGTCGAACTGAGATTTCATTGTTGTTCTTCCTCTTCTTCTCCTTCTTGAAAAGTTCTGGTTCTAAGTACTTCGTACGTTGTTATCAAATGGTTCTCATTTTCTACAACGTATTAGTTTCTTCAAATTAAATTGATCCCAAGGGCAAGGTAATACCTAGACCCTTGACAAATGGAGTGTCTCTGAAGGCACGTGATGTGTTCCAATTCACTCGACCCCAAATAAATTAGA
>NW_007511702.1:0-246 GCF_000475195.1 Diaphorina citri
TCTATACTTCTCTCCCCTCCTTTTAATTCCCTCCTCTTTCTTCCCATCTTTTTCTTGTCTCTTGTCTTCCCTCATTTTTTTTCTATCTTGCTCTCTTCTCCCTTCTTTTACTATTCCCATCCGTTTCCTTTTCCTTCCTTCTCCCTTTCGCTTACGCTCATTTATATTCCTCTCCCTCTCCTTCTCCTCGGCTTAATAACCTACTTTGTAGTTTCTAGCATGCTCTCTCTCTCTCTCTCTCTCTCT
>NW_007511703.1:0-246 GCF_000475195.1 Diaphorina citri
GAGGGTTGAATTGTCGTCGCACCGTCTATCTGGATGTTCTTATTACAAAATCAATACGTAGGAACATAATTTACGAATAATTACCATATAGGGCCGTCGCATCGTACATTACATCAATGTCCTCGGGAATAAATTATCTGAATGTGGAGCTCATTTATTTTCACTTGGATGGAACATTTGGTGTTCAAGTTCTGTAATATTTTTGGTACAAGTTTAAGGGTAAAGGTATTCTAAAGAATCCTGGTC
>NW_007511704.1:0-246 GCF_000475195.1 Diaphorina citri
GAAGAGGGGAAATCGTTTGACATTCCGCAAGTTTTCTTGCCAGAATATAGATACGTTTAACGATTCATGTCCAGTGTTTACAAGTGTGATGAACACTTGACAATTCATGTCCAGTGTTCGCAAGTGTAATGAACACTTAATGATTCATGTCCAGTGTTCACAAGTGTAATGAACACTTAATGATTCATGTCCAGTGTTCACAAGTGTAATGAACACTTAATGATTCATGTTCAGTGTTCACAAGTG
>NW_007511705.1:0-246 GCF_000475195.1 Diaphorina citri
TGTTTTAATCTGGATGCAACGTGTTGGAATTACTAGAATTTTCTTGGCTCATAGATTATTCTTGGTCAAATTACTCAATGAAATTATCTCTGTGAGTAGGTTTTGCTTATCTGCATTTGGAGATTGGCGCACTGTAATTCTTAACCACTGGTTACATTAGAACAGGACAAGTATGACCCCTAGACGTCTTGTTAGACCCAGCACTTTGGTGCTCAAAGATTATAATGAAACCATAAGCAGTTGGTA
>NW_007511706.1:0-246 GCF_000475195.1 Diaphorina citri
ATAAGAACAAAAAAGTTCTTTTTGTCTGACCATAAACAGTTCAAGACTGGAACAAAAAAATGTCCAAAACGGGAACAACAAATATCCGAAACTTGAATTTTTGATTAAAATTTACACCACAGTTGTCACATAGTAATGTTCACGTGCACAAAATTTCGTAATAGATCGGTGTAGGGTTGGGACATCGACATCGATGTTTTGAAAACATCGATACATCGGAACAAAAACATCGATGTCAACATCGAT
>NW_007511707.1:0-246 GCF_000475195.1 Diaphorina citri
GGAACTCTCGGCCTGGCTAGGTCTGAGTACACGGAGCTGGGTTAGATCTGCTATCAGTTGACATAGGAAGTTGTTACGCGACGTACCTCCGTCCACTCTGAAAATAGAATTGCACCAAATGGGGGCACGGTTAGCGCGCTTGCTTGCCATGCAGGTCTCGGGTTAGATTCCCACCATCGACAAAAATTTGCACTCGTTTTTCGATTGCAAATATTTCAACGGGTTACTTTCTGGTGTTCTCGTGTT
>NW_007511708.1:0-246 GCF_000475195.1 Diaphorina citri
CTATGTGATCATTATTTATCAAGACGTAACAATCTGAATCTACGATGGCGATGTTTTCATTTTGCGATTTTAACTGAATGAAAATTGTATCTCCATTAGTTATGACCGTACATAAATTTGAGTTACCAATTGAATGTTTTACTTCTGAATTTGGCCTTTGATTTTCCTCCACCATTTCTTGAGATGATTCGTTAGATGAGTCACTTCGAACAAGATCCCCTTTCTGAGGAAGACATTCATCTTTTG